>NW_010248495.1:386-5610 GCF_000690775.1 Eurypyga helias
AAGGGTTAGGCTGGGCTTGCCGAATCGCTTCCGTCCGAGCGGTCGGACGGGTCGTAGCCAGGTGTGTTCCGCGTGAAACGCCGCTCGTGCAGGGCAACCGACGGAATGAACAGATGAGCGCGAGAAAGCTGGTTTCCGAAAGCTGTGTTGGGTGGCCTTGACGTGTAGCGGGACTCGCGGTCGGTGCAATTCACTGGGGTGGGATAGGCGGGTGGGGCGCCGCTCGGCTAAACTCGGGTTTGGAATTAAAACGCTCCCCTACGGATAGCTGTCCTGCTGCTGCCCTGCTCTGCTTTTCCTTCTGGCCCACAGTAATTTACAGCTCTGCTCAACAAGCCTGCGGTTTTTATTTGTCTTTGCTTTCCCGGTGTTGCGCAACGCTGCAGTTGTCGGCGCTTGACTCTTTTAGGGCCAGGTCGGTTGTGTGTGGCGGGGTTGTTGTCTCTTTTTTTTTTTGTGACTTTTTAGCAGCTTTTAAAGGTAATGAGCCGTAAGGGCAGACTGGAGGGAGAGCTCTTTCTCAGACATCCCCGGAGTAAATGCAAACTTTTTTTTCCCCGACACTTTCATTTCTAGAGAAACCTAAACAGGGGGTGGGTGGTACAGCTGCATCTGTGTTTCAGTATCAGTGTGGAATAATAAACTGTCACTCTTCTGTGTCTTCTTTCAGGTTGTATGGTGCTTTGTTGCCTTCATTTTAATACGGCCTTTTCAGTTAAAAACAGGGAGCACGTAGCAAAACCAAAAAAGATGTAGCAGTCCATGTTTTGATTTAGGGAGCTGAAACAAACCATCGTTTTCCTTAAACTGAAAATAGGCAGGGAAAAAAATTACAGTCAAGTGAGGTATTTAGATTTCAAGCTGTATTTTATTTTGTTTTAATTCAGTAATAAATCATAAGAAACGGATTCAGGATTGGAATTTTACATAAATGCTTCACAATGAATCGAAACTTCCTAGCAAAAAGGCCTGTAAGAATTCCTTGAGAGTTTTCTATTTTTTATAACGTTTGTGTGTCTGTTCACAGAGCAGACAGTGTGTTGGCCTGGGGTGGTGTAACCCGCTTAATCTCTTGGGGGTGGACTTCGGTCACACAGTACTATTGGGAGGAATATGAATGCACAGCGTAGCCTGACCAATACTGTTGGGAGTCCCTGGAGGAAAGGGAAACTGAGTGAGCACGTATGAGCAGAAATAATTGCTCGGTGAGTTACTGAAGGAGTGGAAATGGTGACACACAAGCAGGTCGCAAGGAGAATGTCAGTTAACTCAAGAGCTGTTAGAAATGTTGGACCAAGAGCAGCCACACCTTGGGGTGTGTTAAGTTGGCTGAAAGTAATAGAACGTGGAAAATGAGATGGAAAGTGAAGGCCAGGTCTCTGGGAGATGAAACCAGCTGAGTTATAAGTGTAGGTGTTTCTCCTGACAAGTTTTGCCGATCAAGTTTGTGGCAAGATGTAAGTCAGAATAAACGAAGCGATTGTGGCAGTAGGCACTGGGATGATTTAATGATATAAAGGTTTTGCAGACCTAAGGATTCCTTCGCTTGGCTGCTGCTGCTTCGTCCTAGTCATGAGTTGTGCCAGGCAACTGTTTGAACTAGAGTCCTGAACTACGTAGGAGTCCTTTTTGGTTTACAAATGAGTGGCAACAGCTGTACATCAGTTCAGTGTGGGTTGTGTTCATATTACTAATTACTATAAACAAACTAGTGAAATTCTGGTGTTAGGTAAAGCATGTCTAGGATGATTACAACTAGAAGAAATTTTCAGGTAACTTGTCATCAAATTATTAAAGATCTGTACAACAGAAAACACAAACTGCCTTCACAGTGCAATGATGAAATCCTAGATAAAGGAAGGAAGACTTGCAAGATGATTAGAAGATGCTCAGAGGGCTGGAGCACCTCCCCTATGATGAAAGGCTGAGAGAGTTGGGCTTGTTCAGCCTGGAGAAGAGAAGGCTCCGGGGAGTCCTTATAGCATCTTCCAGTACCTGGAGGGGCCTACAAGGAAGCTGGGGGGGACTTTTTACAAGGGCCTGTAGTGACAGGACAAGGGGTAACGGCTTTAAACTGAAAGTGGGGAGGTTTAGATTGGATATCAGGAAGAAATTCTTCCCGGAGAGGGTGGTGAGGCAGTGGAACAGGGTGCCCAGAGAAGCTGTGGATGCCCCAGCCCTGGAAGTGTTCAAGGCCAGGCTGGATGAGGCTTTGAGCAACCTGGTCTAGTGGAGGGTGTCCCTGCCCATGGCAGGGGGCTTGGAACTAGATGATCTTTAAGGTCCCTTCCAACCCAAATGATTCTATGATTCTATGTCAGTAGGCCACAGCATATGACTGAAGGGCTTCCAGAGAATGAGGCAGCTGACAAGTGGGTGAAGGGGTGTTGCTGATCCACAGCTCTTACGTTGGTACCCTTTGGAGGGGAAGGACAGCTGATAAATGTCTGAGCTTGTAATGAGTTCAAAAGTACAAAGCATGTAGCATCTTTACTTCATATCTCTGTGTTTCCCTCTGAATTGAGAGCAAAATGCTTCAAGGTCAAACAGGCTTGTGGCCTCTTATGCACTAAAAAAAAACCCCTTGTGCCATTTAATTGGCCGAGATGTAAGGCAGTACCTTTTAAATACAAAACAAGGAGAGAGAGCGAGCAGAGAAAGAGGAGAAAACTTGCTTCTGCCCTTTCTTTTCAGATTTCTGGAAACTTGCCCATCTGCTGTAGGTGACAAGTATAGCCACTCTGTAGTGACTGAGAACAGTAAGTGTTGAAAACTACGTCATTCTGGATTCTGCCCCTTCTGCTGCAACTCTGATAGTTCTCGGGGCGGGTTTTTTTTGTTATTTTTTCCCAGACATTTTACAGAGAGGAAACTTAGGTTATTTTTCATGAGCCACTCCAATCGACAAACCACAGGAAACAACATTTTTCTCTTTTAGTGCTAGCCTGGTAAATATTGTCAAATGCTTTGTTAGTGCTTAAAAAAAGGTTACTAATGAGGGAGTAAGCTTACATTATTTTATTGAAAGGCAAGTGTGTTTGCCATATAAAATACTCCACCTATTGGTTGCTATTGCAACCAATCCAGTTATTGGTGTCTCATTTAGCGGGGTCGAGGTGAGATTTCAGTTGCTGTGAGTTGGTTTGCTGGCTTTTAATGGTGTGCTGCTCTGCCTGGTATCGGTATAGTAGAAGTGAAACCACCGATCAGTCCAATTGACTCCCATTTGCTTAACAGTTTCAGTGGAGTTGAAGCTTGCTGACAGGCAAGGCACAACACACTTACCTGTTGGCTAATGTGCTTTTTCCACAGACAAAACTTGAGTTCAGCACCTGTCTTCAGCCTTCAGTACTGAGGTCCTCCTTTATCTGTTAAATTACTTTTACAGTCAAAAAAAGACAAATTCCTAAACTAAGTTTGCACGTTGCTGTTACATTTTTCTAAACAAAGAATCTCGCTTTTCTTCGAGCACAGGATCAGTACCTAAGTGTTAGGAGGTAATTGCACTCAAAAAGGCAGCTATGAAGCTGACAGTCATGGATTCAAGAAAACGTAGAAGGATAGATTGGACAAGGCAGTGGTGTCTCTCTAAGCTTTGAGGGGCTGGGAATCAAAGATTTTTGTAATGCACGCTGATTTTTTTTTTTTTGATGTTGCTTAGCATGTTGCTTTTAGTCTTGCCAGTAAATGTTTGGACTGCTGATGAAATGTTTGACTTGTAATTCAGTTCACTGTTTCAAAGGGAGATTCTGGGAGGCAACAATGAAATTACTTTCAGTGTTACTGTAGAGGATGGTGTTAGAAAGGGTATTTAGTAGAAACTGCTTTTAACAGAAAATTGTAGTCGGTGGTCTGAGAGCTTGAGCCCTTACAAGTTGGTGGAAGCCAGTGAGAAACGGTTATCAAAATGGACCAGGGTGGGGCTGCTTTTTATTTGTTTGCTCTGAATTTCCTTGGATATTGAAATGCTAGAGGGAAAAATCTTCTATTTACAGACTCCTCTGTGTACTAGGTGGAGACTGCTGTTACATTAAACTAATTGTGCAGCACAGTAAGACATAACTGGAACAAACAGCGACTTGTATTTCTGTGGTGTCTTGCAGCTCCTGCTGTTGGTTAAAACGATCAGATGCACATTGGAAATTATGTTTTTGTTTTGTTTTCAGGTGCTGAATGATGATTTAAAGTGAGCAATTAAGGTAATACATCTTCAGAAATACAGTATTGGATGTTGACTGTTTCTTCCAAACAAAGTTTTTGTTGACTGTTTCTTCCAGAAAGAACATTACACAGATTAGTTCAAAGCATGTAATAGGAGAAGTAACATTAATTCTGCAAACGTCAGGATTTAGTGTTACTTAATTTGTTGGACCGCTAAGACTTCATAACTTTAAATGCAAACTAAAAATTACTACAAAAATTGAGCTCTTTAACAATCTTAACTTACTCAAAGATGAATGGGTGGAAAAAATGCTGCAGCCTACTGTGCTGAAAACATCCTGGTTCTGCAGACACTCCAGATCACATAATCAGTGGGGCTGCAGATGAGTCCCTTATATAATAAAAAAAACACCCCAACCCTGCAATTGTGTAAAGTCTTCGCTGCTTCTAAACAGAAATGCTTCTTAATGCCTTTGAACAAGCTTCTGCTTCAGATGTGGCTTGTAAGCATGTACTTAAATGATTGATTCCATTTATTTTGGATTACAAACTTTACAAAACCATAAACTGCTAAGCACGACAGCTTCTACTCTGGAAGCTGGATGTAAACCATCCAGCTTCTACTCTGGAAGCTGGATGTCCTGAGAAGTGGTGTTGCCAGCCATGTCGTATCGAGATACTTGCTTATTCATCTGGGAAGACTGTTTCTGTGGCGTTTGTGTAAAAGGACCAGTTTGGTTCTAGCTGAAAAGACCCTCCAATGGTTTGTGGCTGGTCTATAAGTGTTTGCCCAGTAAAAGTATTTTTATGGTCATCAGTCTCCTAGACCTTGCTATAATGGCCCATGTGACTGAAACTGTGCAAATTCTCTGCTCAGGTTCTGGATGCACAAAAGTACTAGATACTGTTGAAGAGTTTCCTTACTTGTATTTCTGCTTAAAATGTGGCTTCTTGGACAATTTCATCATAACTGCAGTTCTTCAAACTGCAGAAGTTAAAGAAACAAGTGCATAGTATCAGTCAGAGCAGTGTAACTCGGGGTTTTTACTCACATTGTCTCCTA
>NW_010248495.1:5816-11021 GCF_000690775.1 Eurypyga helias
ACACTGGACCATTTTAAATATTTCAGCATGAACGTGGAAATCATGTGCAAGCAGGCTGGTGACTCTAATAAGGCTTTTCACATACGTAAAAAGGTATGTGTTCATATCCTGAGCCAGAGCAATTATCCCATAGCTCTGTGAAATGTAAATGAACAATCCACTTGCAGTTCTTAAGCAGTTCGAACATTGCTGTGATACAAGCCTATAGAAATAGTAAGAATGTGTAAATAGTATTTTCAGTAGCTTAAAATTAAAAAAAGTAGCATCATAGAATGGTTTGGGTTGGAAGGGACCTTAAAGACCATCTAGTTGCAACCCCCCTGCCATGGGCAGGGACACCTTCCTCTAGACCAGGTTGCTCAAAGCCTCATCCAGCCTGGCCTTGAACACTTCCAGGGATGGGGCATCCACAGCTTCTCTGGGCAACCTGTTCCAGTGCCTCACCACCCTCTCCGGGAAGACATTCTTCCTGATATCTAATCTAAACTTCCCCACTTTCAATTTAAACCTATTACCCCTTGTCCTGTCACTACAGGCCCTTGTAAAAAGTCCCCCCCAGCTTCCTTGTAGCCCCTTCAGGTACTGGAAGGTGCTGTAAGGGCTCCCCGGAGCCTTCTCTTCTCCAGGCTGAACAAGCCCAACTCTCTCAGCCTTTCATCATAGGAGAGGTGCTCCAGCCCTCTGAGCATCTTAGTAGTAGTTTTTATTACACAGCCACTGAAGTTTTGAAATTGCCTTGTGTTGAGGCTTCAGCTGCAGATTGTGTCTAACAAATAAACATTCAAAGCTGGAAAGTTAGAGACGAAAACAATCCTGAAATTTCTTGCTTCTAACACATGCCTTGATTCTGAGGGAGCACAGGATCATAAGACTCTCACACCAGCCTGTATCAGGTATTAATTCCATAACCACACTCAGTGGGTGATGTATATGCCAGTAATGCTAATTACAACTAGCAGGACTGCATTCCTTCCTTCCGAGAAGGAGGCGGACTAGGCAACTTATGACCCGTTTCCATTTTAAATAGATGAAATTTTCATAGAAGACTGTTCTGGCTGAACTACTTTGAGCTCTTTTAGTAACGAGTGGGTATCGGAACAGCAGTTTTCCTCACACAGAAACTTCATCTTGGTTTCTTCAAAAGGAAACTTTACCCCCAGGAAATTAAAACACCTTTTTACAGTATTAAATGACAGTACTGTAATGAGGGCAAACCTTGGGCTGGCAAAAACCACTAATGAGCTAACTACTTTTTTTTTTTTAACCCCTTAACACTAAAATCTGACAGTATAGAAGCTTCATTATATTTCATATGAAAGCTTCACTAGCACTTCCAGCTTTACTGTGGGAATCCGACACCTACTAACTGAGGAGTCCGTGTAGGCTTGGCCTCAGTATTTTGCATCTCGAGTACCATCTGAAGCAGCAACAGTCAGTTTGCTTTTGTGGCAGCGGTAATAGTACTGCATTCGTCATGGCTGTGCTGCAAAAAGTAAACTGTAAAATACGGGACGTTTGTGGACCGAAACCTAGTCACGTGACTTTTACAATAGAATTACAGCATTTGCATTTGTTGTGCAGATAACTCCCTTCCCTGCGCATTGATTTAAAATGCCTTGCCTGGCTGCGGTTTTGGGTGAGGAGCAGCAGTTATCCCAGTATAACAGAGTGTGTCCCACATCATTCCTAAAGCTTCCTCTTCACTTCTGCATGTTAAACATCAACTTTGCTAAGGAAATAACGGCACTGAGGTGACTAGTTCAAGGCACGAGCTCTGTAAAATTCCCTCAGTGTTCTTTCATGGATCTTTTTCAAGGAACGTACACGAATCGTTGCACTTGCTGAATGTGACGCCATGGCCTCCGGGCACAGATGTTGAAGGGTTTGGGGGTTTCGAGTGACAGAGCAGTACTTCACGCGGCGCACTACTCAGACTGCCGTACAGACTGCAGTCTGTGGGAGTGACGCCTTTTAAACACCTGGGTATTCCCACTATGAGGGTTTACACTTCATCTACTTAGCACTGTCCTCCTGCTTTTTATGTGAAACTTGAGGTTGGTGGACTCTGTCACTTCCTAGATGCTTGTGTGAAAAGTTTTCTGCTCGCAGCTCTTTCCTTTTTCATGATTTTCTTAATGTTTGCAGGTCTAGGAAACCAGGAGGATCTGTTCCCGTAACAATGGCAACAAAATCATCGCTGCTTAAAGTAATACTGCTAGGAGATGGTGGAGTTGGGAAGAGCTCCCTTATGAACAGATACGTCACCAACAAGTTCGATGCACAGCTGTTTCATACGATAGGCGTGGAGTTCTTGAATAAAGAGTTGGAAGTTGATGGACACTTTGTTACAATGCAGATATGGGACACGGCAGGTCAGGAGCGTTTTAGGAGCTTGCGGACTCCTTTCTATAGAGGTTCTGACTGTTGCCTGCTAACCTTCAGTGTGGATGACTCTCAGAGCTTCCAAAACTTAAGCAACTGGAAGAAAGAATTCATTTATTACGCAGACGTCAAGGAGCCTGAAAGTTTTCCGTTTGTGATACTGGGTAACAAAGTTGATATTGATGAACGGCAGGTGTCCACAGAGGAAGCCCAAGACTGGTGCAGGAACAACGGCAACCACCCCTATTTTGAAACCAGTGCAAAAGACGCCATTAATGTTGCAGCAGCCTTTGAAGAAGCCGTTAGAAGAGTTCTAGCCTCTGAAGACAGATCAGATCACTTTATTCAAACAGATACAGTAAACCTTCATCGGAAACCGAAACCCAGTTCATCCTGTTGTTGACTGCAATTCTTCTTGGCCAAATCACTTTTGACTAGCTTGCTCTGTAAAACGATGGGGAAGGTGGGGTAGATAAAGCAAGGAATGGGTTTCACTCTAATGTTAAAATTGTCGTGTTCTGCTGCTTTCTTGGGGGAGCAGAAGAGAAACATCCACTTCCGAGTGACCCGTTACTGAATTAGAGACCCCTTCTGTTTAGGAAGGCGTCAAGTAAAAACATTAGCTTAAGAATGTAATTTGCCAACTTTATTCAAATGAGGAATACTTTGAACATAATTAAAACTTGAAAGTTCTAGAAGCACTACTTTGGAGAAACTGTTCTGGAAGTCAGGCACAAAGATACTTTTATAGATGTATATTTTTATGAAATCGGCATTATTCAAGTCAGTTTCTTAACAGTGCTAGATACTCAGCTTCAGCCTCACTACATTCCTTTTGCTGCGAGTGGTACTTCACCTCTAATTTGTTTATTGTAAGTTAATAAAAATTCCCTTCAGGTCTTCCCCGGTTGCCTAATGTTCCTCTAACTTGTGTAGGTCTTTAAGTAGGGAACAAATTTCCTACATATTTAATGCCCACTTTAGTCAGTTTCTTAACAGTGCTAGATACTCAGCTTCAGCCTCACTACATTCCTTTTGCTGCGAGTGGTACTTCACCTCTAATTTGTTTATTGTAAGTTAATAAAAATTCCCTTCAGGTCTTCCCCGGTTGCCTAATGTTCCTCTAACTTGTGTAGGTCTTTAAGTAGGGAACAAATTTCCTACATATTTAATGCCCACTTTCCTTTCATTTACTATTCTAATGCTGTACTGATTTTTTCCAGCAGTTCAGTGAAGATACTTTTTTTTTTAAGTTAATACATGTCTTTGCTTAAAGTCCCATTCTAGCATGTTTCTGATCAGTAATGTAAAAAATGAGTCCCTGAAGCATAATCATTTTCAGTCATGAAAAAGATATGCTTTATTCTGTCAGCTTTAATACTGACTCGAAGGGATCCCCATTGTAACACACTTGTAAGAGAATTTAATATACAGCCTTAAAGTCCGAAACTTCCCATTCCTGTTAACCTGAGCTATGAATGTGTTTACCAGTAATCCCTGCACTGTGAAACTGAGGATTGGCAATACGTAGAGAACTCAGGAAGCTCTTGATTTACAGCAGATTGTGACAGCTTTCAGCCCTAATACAAGTAAATACCTACAGCCAGTGTTTGAGCTGAATCTGATCCTTATTTAATTTGCTATTTTAGGGTATCGACTTACACATTTAAGACAATGTCTTTTATTATATTACTGTACTCGTTACAGGATGATGAGCAGAAGCAGATTCTGTATCTGATGGGCAGTCTTTCTGCAGTAATGCAGATGAAACCACGGAAGGTGGACTCGAGGCTCTCTGTCACCGTTAAACGGTAGAATAGGTGTACGAGAAGTTGTTGAAAGTTGTCTCTCGGGGTACCCGCTGTCCTTGTAATAGCAAAGTCAATAGCGCGCTGTTGCTTCAGCGTGTCACCTGGCCGCTAACGGGCACGCACTTACGCATGCTGTGGGCTTCAAAAGGGAGTCTGAGGCTGATAGGACAGGCCGTGCTGGTCACTGAACGACACAGACTCTGCTGTCGGTACAGCAACCTTTTTGTTCCAATAGAAAAGCCTTTTGAGAGTACAGTAACAGCAAGAGTTTTCTCTTAACATACCTGTTGGCTCTGTACTAGGTGTAATTATTTGGAAGTAAAGCTTGCAAAACAAACCCTTCTTGTCGCTCTTAATGCACTTTTCTGAATGTATGGGATTCTTGTTGAAACCTCTCCAGGACAACTTTACTCCACAGATCTGCTGCTCCTGCTTAAAAGTGAAGTCTTTTTACCTTTTGTATGTTCTAGTTCACTCTTACAGTCCTGCATATACAGCAACAGAACTCTTTTAAGTTTTGGTCACCTAACGTCTAAATGTGGGCTGAGCTGCCTCTTTGGTTATCTTTAATTTCTGGTCAAAGAAGGAAAAGATCTGTGAAGAAAATCGTAGATAAATTTCTTTTCAATCTGAGAGAGCAATGCGCTTTGAAAACTTAAGACTGCTTGCGCTGGGGGCTGCTAAGCTAGTGACGTGAAGGTGTTGTCAAACACGACCACCTTACTACTTAAAGCCTCCTTCAACGTCCACTTTAGCAAAGGTACGGTTAAAGCAAAACAGGAGATGAAGTGGCTTTGACTACAGTACTACAGATACAAGTAGGATTGCTAAAATTAAGGATGAGAACCACTGCAGCCTTTCTTGTGCCTAGGAGTCTGTCGGTGTTTTCCCATCCGTCCCCTTTCCACGTAATGTCGGGGTTACCAAGCCTCCATCTGAGAAGTAGGTTAAATAAAGGTAAATAAAACTTAATACAACGGAAGTGTATTACTTGTGCCCTGGGAGCTGCTGA
>NW_010248495.1:11052-19588 GCF_000690775.1 Eurypyga helias
GTGGCTAGTGAAGATCAAGGAGGGATTCCATGCTGCAGTAAATGAGACGGCATAGGAAAAATGAGACGGCATAGGAATTGCGTTGAGGTCAGGATTTGGTCTGAGAGGGAGACTCAAGTACTCGAAAGAAGCAAGAGTCCTACAAAAAGCCGGTGTAGATGGTGGGTACCAAAAGAAGCCAAACCCCACTCCTTGTAATGCTTGCTGACAAACAGGCTTTTCTGTGTTTTGTGAAAGCTCAGAAGTAAGGAGGGGGTCAGCAGAACTGCCCCTCTGGACTTAGGGAGCGCAGACTTTGGCCTGTTTAGGGGCCTGGCTGACAGAGTCCCTGGGGAGGCTGTCCTGAAGGGCAGAGTCGTCCAGAAGGGCTGGACATTCTTCAAGAAGGAAATTTTAAAGGTGCAGGAGCAGGCTGTCCCCCTGTGCTGGAAGGCAAGCCAGCAGGGAAGATGGGCCTGGCTGAATGGAGAGCTTTGGCTGGAGCTCAGGAAAAAAAGAGTTTACAAGCTCTGGAAGAAGGGGCAGGCCACTCAGGAGGACCAGAAGGATGTTTGAGGTTGTGCAGGGAAAAAATAGAAGGGTCAAAGCCCAGCTAGAACCTAATTGACTCCAGCCATAGAAGACAATAAAAAACATTGCAGCTTGACGAACCTGATCTCCTTCTGTGACAAAGGTCACCCGCTCAGTGGATGAGGGAAAGGCTGTGGGTGTTGCCTAACCAGACTGTAGTGAAACCTTTGACACTGTTTCCCACAGCATTGTCCTGGATAAACTGGCTGCTCGTGGCTTGGATGGGCGCAGTCTTCGCTGGGTGAAATCTGGCTGGAGGGTCTGGCCCAGAGAGTGGTGGTGAATGGAGTTAAATCCAGTTGGTGGCCGGTAACAAGTGGTGTTCTCCAGGGCTCTGTACTGGGGCCGGTTCTGTTTAACATCTTTGTCAATGATTTGGACAAGGGGATCAAGTGCACCCCCAGTAAGTTTGCAGACAACACCAAGTTGGCCAGGAGTGTTGATCTGCTTGAGGGTAGGAAGGCTCTTCAGAGGGATCTGGACAGGCTGGGTTTATGGGCCAAGGCCCGCTGTGTGAGGGGCAACAAGGCTCAGGGCTGGATCCTGCACCTTGCTGGGTCCTGCACCGGGGTCACAACAAACCCCTGCAGTGCTAGAGGCTTTGGGGACAAGTGGCTGGAGAACTGCCAGATGGAAAGGGAGCTGGTGGTGTCTGTCAAGAGCCGGCTGAATATGAGTCAGCAGTGTGCCCAGGTGGCTAAGAAGGCCAATGGCATCTTGGCCTGCATCAGGGACAGCGGGTCCAGCAGGACTAGGGAAGGGATTGTCCCCATGTACTGGGCACTGGCGAGGGCGCACCTCAAATCCCGTGTTCTGTTTTGGGCCCCTCACTGCAAGAAAGACATTGAGGTGCTGGAGTGTGTCCAGAGAAGGGCAACAGAGCTGGGGAAGGGTCTGGAGCACAAGTGCTGTGAAGAGCAGCTGAGGGGGCTGGGGGTGTTTAGCCTGGAGAAGAGGAGGCTGAGGGGAGACCTTATCACTCTCTAGAGCCACCTGAAAGGAGGTGGGGGTTAGTCACTTCTCCCATGTGACAAGTGACAGGAAATGGCCTCTAGATTGGATACTGGGAAAAATTTCTTCACAGAAAGGGTTGTCAAGCATTAAAATGGGCTGCCCAGGGATGTGGTGGAGGCATCAGCCCTGGAGGTGTTTGAAAGACATGTAGCTGAGGTGCTCAGGGACACAGTTTAGTGGTGGCCTTGGCAGTGCTGGATTAATGGTTGGACTTGATCATCTTAGAGGTCTTTTCCAACCTAAAAGATTCAATGATCCATGCAACATAGAGGTGAGGTAGGCATTTGTGGCTTATGTTTCAATTCACTGACACATTTCAAGTATTGGTGTACCTCAAGTGTCAGGGGGTCTTGTTAGCAAGACTGAGCCCTGTAGAGTGACAGAGCGTACTACGTGACATGTATGCGCAGTTCCGGATGTCCTTTACAAGGAGGAGCACAAATACTGTCACGGCAACCTGGTGGGACTGACGCAAGCTATGCATATTAGAGCATACAGCAAAAAGGGAAAAGGCAGGAGAAACTACAGCTAGGACACAGCTAACAGCTCATTGTACAACTCCTGCTTTCTCACAGTGCAACGAATTTCATTTGGATTCTTACTCCTAAACCTCTGAGATTAGGTATGAACGTAATACTTGCAAAGGACGTCTCTCTTCTGCCTTGTCCACTGCCCTTCATGCTGCTGGGAACGGTCATTCTCTGATGCACGCCTGAACCGCATCTTTCGGACCTGGAGCAGAGTTGTTCCTATAGGCGATCACAAGGTAACTTCCACGTGTCGCTTCCAGACAGCAGTCTTTCGACTTACTGTGAAAAGCCACAAACCAAAGCACAAACCAGCGTTCCTCCGTACACGGGGAGGTCACAGCTACCCAGCCAAGGCCCTTCAGATACTGTCCCGGGACAGCGTTCCTCACCGCAAACCCTACAATGACTGATGTCGTGAGTTAGCACACAACTCACCTGTGGCCAGTAGCGGCCTGTTTTCCTAAAGCCTGGCTGATCCTAGGAGGCTGCATTTCCCATTTACAGTTCCTGTATTTGGAAGGAGAAAGATGTATGGGGGGCGTAAGAGCAGGCACCGTTTAGCTAACTGTCTTAGATCAGGCAAGAGAGAAAATGCTTTCATTTCACATGGCAGAAAAGAATACAAGTATCAAAATCCCACAGTTTCTAAAAGTGGTGAAATCCTTTATCTTTGCCAAAGCTTTTCTTACTGTCACATACGTGGTTATTTAACATAAGCATTTCCCCAGTGAATCTTAACTGTTGTTTTTCCGACCATCGTGGCGCTGGGGAGAGGGCAGAAAACAGCGCCAACAGCTCCAGCTTCATGGTGCCTTCTCGTATAAATGAGCATCCTTTACCTCAGGTGTTTCTATTGCTTTCATCTATAAAGCATAAAACAAACCCAACCCCAAACTGAACCTCAAAACTTCAGCTGATTTAGTAAGATTACATGACGTTGCCAAAATGCTGTACAATGCAATTTTTATGAAATAATACTGCAAAGAGCAGTAATCTCATCTCCATGTGCCACTCTGCCAGTAAAGGCAGCCTTAAGGTCATCATCTCCTTTTCTTCTATGTCATTTCAAGTACGCTCAAGCAGGCATCCCCACTGCATCAGCCCACATTTCATTTAAGGTAGATACTGCAACCTTTAGATCATGTTCTTTATCTCATGGAGTATTTTACAGTGACAGCTTAGCACTGAGTGTAAATGACAAAGAAATAACGACTGACTCAACATTTAAAGCTCATATACATGTGGTCCCTTTAATTACACGGACTATGCACAATGTACTTCCTAGAGCAGCGTGCTACTTCCTTTGGAAATTCCTTGTCAGACATTTAAAAAAAAAGAAGTTCAAGGAAATAGCTTATACGGATTTACTTCACAAGGAAACAGACTACTTAAAAGATTGAGAAACCAACCAAAACATTAAGTACATGTATGCCAAATAACCCATTTATAAATTCCGACTTTGGAATGATTTGCAAAGGAATGACCCTTTGCAAAAGGGTCCCTAACGGCATTTTACAATGGAATAGCAGCCAGACCAGCCAAGTAATACCTTTCTGAAACCTCAACAAACAAGAGTGTCATGGTTCAAAGATCCTGGCCTAAATATATTTTCAAAAATAAAATTTCAGCACTTGCCGAGATGATGCCAAGAAGTGGATTTAAACATGTAAATTTAGTTGTGGTTTTTATCATGTGTTAATTAAAGTCAGGGCAGACATAGCGGTGCTGACCTGCTGTACTAATTCATCTCGCTGATGGGACGCCGCAGCTAAACACGTATTGAACCAAACATCTGGTAAATTTGCAGTCAAGCTCTGCAACTTTTTACAGGTTTTTTTTCCCCTCAAAGCTTCCTGAAATACTGAAGAACAAAGCTTTGCTGATATATCCTCTGCTCTTTTTATTTAGCACTTTACAATACATACATTACAGAGTACAACATGAATACAGACCTGATTTAATACCGCAAAGAGTAAAGTTAGCCTGCACAGTCAGTTCTCTAGCAAAGGACTGTAAGTTAGAGAGGTTTATAACAAAATTAACCACTTGGACCACACAGTCAAGAATTCCCTTTTGCTCGTATTAAATCACACCACTGGAGACATCTTTTGTGCTCAGATCTGATTTCTTCCCAATCCGGATAAGAGGCTTACATTTTGCATACACACTGACACCCACACGTCTCAGTTTGTACCTACTCGGCTCCTGACATTTTAAACTTGGTTTTTGTAACACATAAAAGGGAAGGTTTTCACCGGAGAAGCTTGGCTGTTCTTATCTGTACCAGGAAAAGAACCCCAACAACACAAACCCCTTCTTCAGCATCCAGTCTGTTGACCTTCAGAGTATGAATGTCAAACATGCCGAGAACTAACCAGAAGAACTACAGTTCAAATAATCAGGAAAGTATGGAAAAAGGACTCACTCAGGAAAGTTATCTATTCAGCTTAAAAGGTGTTTCTTCCCCAGGAACTGTACTTTCCTTTCAAAGGCACTGGATCGAATGGGAGAATTGAGTTCATAAAACGGATTCATCGCAAACTGAGGAAAGAAAAACAACTCGTCAGTAGGCACAACGTCCAGCACCGGGGAACATTACTGCAGACGGCAACTACTATCAGCTTTCAGCCCATTAGTGCCACTTAAGAGCACGGAGCTCCCAAACAGTCGCTTGCTTTCGGGCCCTTGCATTCTCCCCACGTGTGTGCAGAGCCATCTCTCAGTCCCAGCCACAGAGCAAACCCATCAGGACACTGCTGGAAATTCCCGGTTTAGAAATGAGCATCGTTTCAGCCCCTGCAGGAGGCGGAGATGGCGATTCTCCCAGTCGGTGCTTGCGACTGCCCCCCCTGCCAGGCTGTGAGAACACGGGGCTGCTTGTTCTGAGAGCCAAGCCCTGCGGCCAGGCTTCTGCAGAACAGACCTTTGCTTTCACCATCGCCATTAACAACACAATCCTGCCCAAAAATCACTGGACTAAACATGACAAATTCCGAAAGAACCACCGTTCTTCTGCTCATGTCACACATTACCAACTCTGGCTAATGGGGACAGCATGGGTGCTTCTCTGCTAACACAGGCCCCCACGAGAAAACATGCTAACGCAGGCATGCCTGAGCACGATCAGCAGCACACGCTTACAAGTCCTGCAGGGAGACCCTAAGAAGTGGAGTCTTACCTTTATATACAAGTCATAGACATCATTGAAGAAGTTCTTAATGCCGTCTTCTTGCCTTACATCATGAAGCATTATAAATCTCATATGTAAAGCAATTAAGGAAAATTTGACTGTTTCAAAGAAGAGAGATGGTTAACACGTCCCGAGATAGGCACTTACACTTAATTCTGCATATACTCAAAATGTTTAGCTGCACATGAGATAGCAGCGGCTATAGGAAGAAGCATTAAGAGAAGCAACAGAAGCAGTGAAATTTAGAAAGCATTACCTTTATATTTTAAAACCCCCCTATTTGAACATAAGAATCACCTCTCTATTCAAGGTTATTCTTTTAAAGCTTGACAGTTCTGAACACTGCTCTCGGCCCCTTGGCCATGCACCCCTGAAGTTAAAAGGATGTTCAGTGTTCCTTCCCACCTATCACAAACGTTCCACAACCAATACCTCCAGGGCTGCGGGTGCACGAGATCAAGCCTTGACACCATGTTTTCAGGGTGGGTGTGACTGACGCCAAGCCTGTTCATCCCTGCTTCTCCTCTTTAGCACTAGGAAAGGGATGGGAACCGACAGGGAGCAGACAATGACGTAAGGTTGCTCAGACCCTCTCATACTATTCCTTTCTTCCACTCCATGCGAGTTCCACATTTCATTAGGCTATTTCAGCTCGTCCGAAAGCAAAAACCCATCTTTCCAATTGGTCCCAATTTTAAACTAGTGCTGCCGTGCCTCCCGACTTACATCATCCTGAAGCTGGTGACTCTCTCCAGCAATAGGAGTGGTGAACAGCCAGAGAAATCTGTTCCAAACTGAATTCCATCTAACCTAATCCTTTCTGGCAAAAGGCTTTTCCAACAAAAATGTAAGGAAAGAGAAGAGGGAAGGATATGTCCAGCCGTGACGAAAGCCGAAACAAACCATTCATTGAACTTGTCCACAGTCTTCAGGTACATGTTGTTCGAAAGCCACATGTTCTCGTCTACCAGGTCAAGAGCAGCGTGGGCAATGAACTGGTTGAGATGGCGATGATCGTCCTATCGTGTGTTTCCAGAGGACAAAGATGAGTAATTCAGTGAAAGGACTGAAACATAAACAATGATTTGCCCAAGCTGCTAAGCAACTAGTTACATGAAATTTCAATATACCCATCCTTTCTGCCCAGCCTGCCATCCTGTCATGAAATGAAACCAGTGAGTGGCGTCACAATACTTGGTTTCAAAGGAGAGGAATGGTTATGCTACAAAGGGCATCACAAAAACAGTCCTGCGAGCAGCAAAACCAGTAAGGCCTGTATTTGTCACTCAGAAATTAATTCAAGCATGAATGCTTTCATTTACCAATGGGTAATCTCCCACTGCAAACTTACTCTACATCAGAGGCCCCACTAGTCTTTTTCTCTGCTTTCCAGTCACCTGCTTTTGTAAAATTTACAGCAATTTAGCATTTTTTAGACCATAATGTCTCTGAAATTTGGCTGAAATTGAACAATAGGTACACTGTGTAAAAGTTGGGGGACAGATGGGGAAAGCACAGAGATAGAGAGGACAGATATGCTAATAGCATTCTTAACTAAGGATTTGGGGTTTTTTCATTGTTATTTGCCTAGGAACACAGTATCTTTTAATTGTTTCAGGGGGTTTCTTCCTGCAGAGCCTACTGCAGCAAAATACCCTGCAACTGGTATTAAATACATGCTTGCAGATGTAAATTACACCTCCTCCTATAATAAGCAGAAATGGCATTCGCAGAGTACTCACAGCATTTGGCCCTAACGCTGCAAGAGTCACGTGGGAAAGAGCCATTTACTCTGTGTAGGAACGGGAAGACTGGAGGACATCTGCCAAGAACACACGGCACTAAACCCTTCTGGTAGCTTCTGTTAGACTGGAAGCATAAGTACTCTTGCACCGTTTCTCATAATACAGGGATGCTATTAATGCCACTCACACCGCTCAGTGCACTATGTCTTTCCCCCAAATCAAATTTGGCTCAGGGCATGAACATCTTTGCCAGTTCCATTAAATCATACTGAGGAAGAGATTAAGTCGTGAAGTTTAAAGGGCAAAAGCTTGTGCAGATGTGCCACCTACATCATGCAAACGACTGACTTCAGGCAGCTGTGCCTCTGCACGGAATTCAGTCTTAAACAGCCTGTCTCAGAAACAGAAGTGATAGTTGCCAAAACGTATCACCAGTTCTCCTCCAGTGCACACCAGGTTTAGATTCTCTCTCAGGAGAAAATTGAGTATTTCCACCTCAGAGAAGCAGCTTACCCGACCCAAGTTAATTACATCAGCAGAAGGTAGAAAATGTCCAACCAGTTTTATTTAGGATTTTTTTTGCAGAACACTAGTTCAAAATACGGATGACATCATGCTGTTCAAATCAGTGACAGCATATACATCCACTTCTGGACACAGTCACATCCATAAGCTTTTATTCTGAAGTCTATTTTTCCTTTGATGTAATATCACAATGGTTAGATTTATTCTTTTTCCCACTGGAAACAGTACTGACTAAGTAGTTGTACATTTCCCACATTCTCAAACCCGTAATTGTCAATGCAAGTTTTAAACCTTTCTTACTTAAAAGCAAGTATGACTATTGAATATGGTTTTAAAAAAAAATACAACATAAAAAATAAGGGATTCACTATAGTTTTCAAATTCATGTTCCTTTACCTTATTACTGTGTACAGCTGCCTTAAGGCAGAAAATGACTGTAAACAGCAATAATGAGCATAGTTCTACTCCCTAAGATGATGTTTCTGTAAAAAAAAAAAAAAAAAATATCAAGCAGTGGATACTAGTAACACTTTTAACAACATGCTGGTCATGCTTCTAAGACATTGTAAAAAGAACAAAGGAAATGTACTGTATTTACATCATAGGAGTATCACAGGGGAAAAAAATCCACACACCTTTGACTCTACTTTTCCAGGAGGCAGAAATTCCATTTCAAATATGGGATTATCATGATGACCAACTATCACAAAGTAGAAACTTCCAGACATGCTTCAATATAGTGTTCCTTACAAAAAAAAGAGAGTAGATACACTTTACTGATGAGTCTATATACAGACTGTTAATCCACCTGAAAATGTTCCTAAAAATCAGCCAACACGCTTCCTATTCATATTTACCACAGGTGAAGGAGAGACAAACGCTTTCTTAGGTACGCACATTTACACTTAAATAGGAGGAAAAATATCATAGAATCATGGAATGGTTTGGGTTGGAAGGGACCT
>NW_010248495.1:19967-20205 GCF_000690775.1 Eurypyga helias
GTCCCTGCCCCCTACACCCTCTTGCTCTAAGCTGGCTGACGACGCAACCCCCGACAGCCCCCCCCAGCGACGTGGACAGCAACGATCCCACGGTGCACCCGCTTCCGAGGACTCCCATCCGTGAGCCGGCCGACGCGCGGGGAAGGCTGGCAGAGGGCGGGCGTGGAACAGGCCCACAGCCCGGCTCCATCCCCAGGGACTCCAGAGTTACTCCGGGGGGGAAAGACCCCTTCGCCGC
>NW_010248496.1:0-278 GCF_000690775.1 Eurypyga helias
ATTCTCCCCCTCTGCTCTGCTCTGAAGGAGATCCCCTGTGCTGTTCTGCCTCCAGCTTTGTAGCCCCCAACATCAAAAGGACACAGAGCTGTTGGAGTGGGTACAGAGGTGGCCACAGAGATACTGCGAGGGCTGAAGCACCTCTCCTACGGGGATAGGCTGGGAAAATTTGGCTTGTTCAACCTGGAGAAGAGAAGCCTCCAAGGAGACCTTACAGTACCTTCCAGTGCCTCGGGAGGTTACGGGCAAGCTGGGAGGGACTTTTTACAAGGGCCTGT
>NW_010248496.1:451-12564 GCF_000690775.1 Eurypyga helias
CCTGGTCTAGTGGAAGGTGTCCCTGCTCATGGCAGGGGGGTTAGAACTGGATGATCTTTAAAGTCCCTTCCAACACAAACTATTCTAAGTGGTGTTAGGTTAATGCTTGGACTTGATGAACTTAAAGGACTTTTTCACTGAAAAGATTCTATGATTCTCTGATTTTCAGAATGACATTCATAAGAATTCTAAATTCTGCATAACTAAGTTGCAAGGTAGTAAATCTTGAATGATCATGTGTTATGATGTAATTCTTTTTCTCCCAGTGCGTTATATTAAAACTCAGATTTTTGCCCAAAATAAGAATATGCAATTATTAATTTTTATTGGATAACCAGGACATGTTGGGAATTCTTTCCTAACATAATGTCCTTAAATATGTTCTCTTTATACAGAATATAAATACAGAAATAATGTATGTTTAAAGGAAAATGTATCTTGAACTCAGTGCTCTAATCTAAACAAAGTATTGTGGAGGAGGCTTTACCATTCTTCTCACACTAGGGAAAATGCAGACTGGTAGTCTCACTTTGCCCTGAAAGGGTGATGTCTTTGATTTCTCCCCTCTCCAATCCATCATAATTATATTGCTGCAAGCACCAGATCAGATGGAAAGGTCTAAATGAAAGAATGATCTGAGGTTTAGGGCATGAGTCTGGATATGAAAATAGATAAATATCTATTTTCTTCTGTCATAGACCACTAAATTGCTCTCTCAGTTCCCATCAGTAGCATAACATTATGTGCCTGTCACACATAAGAACTTAGGTTTACAACACAAGAATGTACCAAAGTTCATTTATGCCATTATTTAATTTTCAGTGCTGTAGTTGAAAACCCATGCAATATTTTGCATGATGTTGTAGAGGAATGGGAGAGAAACATGGTCCTCACTTGGTGTTTTTAATGGGTTTGGCTCTTTTAAAGATGGTAGATCTGATCCTTGTCCTAACAGTTAAACCATTAATATAGTCACCAACAAAACACTAATATACCAGGCAGCAATAAACTTATTTACTGTCGCCTTTGTGCAGTGGGCTCAATATACATGTTTTAAAATTTATGGCTGAAGAGTGTATCTTCTGTAAGAGTAGACACTATAGCCTGTGTCTGTACCCAATTAAAACATAACTTTCATTAACTTCAAAGGCTCATAAATAAGGTCTCCAGGAATTCATGTAATGTTTAACGTGGTAATGATACCATAAAACCTTATGACTTGATTTATCAGAAAACATAAAATCAAAGATTTGTGAAAAAAATAATAAGCAGACAATAAAAAGATTGCCAGAACACAGTAATATTAATACAACTCTCTATATATTTGTATACCATATCAGAAAAAGATCCATCTTCCTTTTTTCTGTAGCAAAGCCATCTAACACTAGTTAAATACGTTTTGCTTGTACTTGAAGTCAAGAAATCTACCTACTACATAGAACAGAGACATTCTTTTCAACAAACTATAGTGTCTCTTCAGCACTGTGGAAAGTGCCAGAAGTCTGATCAATGTTTATGATCCACATGTGTGCAATATAAGATATGATTCATCATTGTGCAGTAACTGTTTTGAACATTACCAGAAGTGTGATAAACGTTTCCTGGCAGCTTGTTGGCCATAGGATTTATTTAGTGTTGACATTTATTCTATTCAACTCTTTTAAAGCCAGCACTCTCTACGGTGTGTGTGTTACATACCAATGAGAACAGCAGCAAGGGGAGACAGAGCTTGGGCTGAAGCTGTATAATGTTCACTTCTTTTCTGCAGTTTACAGTTCATGTTTGACTTTAGCAGTTTTCCTATGGAGTGGAGAAGGTAATCACAGCACCATAAGCTTGCAAAAGTTTCATTCAACATCTGAATGAATTCTTTATTTCTCCTAATGTGTTCCTTTAAGGGATGGGATTTCAGTACTGAGCATGGGGATTTAGTCACCCAGCTTGCATTAACGAACGTGAGAGTTGTACAACAAAATCCCCTGGCACCTTCTTCACTCTTTGTGTAAGTTGATGATGGATTGTGAACTTGGGTGAAGCACATCACTGTCCAGCCCTGAATCTCCTTGTACCTACTCACAAGTCCGGACCACCCAGACTCGTGAAGTACCCACATGGAGACAAGCTGAAAGCGATATGTCTTCATGACACCTTTTCTCATTAAGGTGATAGAAAGGCTCAGGTCTTTCTGGGGCCATTTTCTCAGCTGCAGCCTGAATAACAGAACAGTTTCTGCTCCGTAACCAATTCAGAGCTGCAGTTGGGATTAAGATCTTCCTTTCCACCAGAGAAGACTGGCAAATATTTTCCTAAAGAATGTTTTCACTCTCTCAATTTCTTTTTTACAGTCTTCATAGGATAACATTCCTTGGCCAACATAAAAATAAGATTTTAGGACAATTGCCTGATAAAATGGAACTAGATTAAGCTCTTGCTTGCCTGGTCTAGCTTAAAATTTAGCAGAGTCTAATGGGTAAGAGCACCCTCCTCACCTGAATTATCACTAATGACTAAGTACATTTTGAAAGTGAAAGATCACAGGTTAGATTTCTTTTATGGTGAGGAAATAATGAAACATGCATGTCCCCCTTCTTTTTGGTAGAAACAATTCATCCTGGCTGTGGTATAGAAGACAGTGAGTGGTATTACATCTTCCTGGTAGCCATCAAATGCAAACAAGCCAAACATAAAAAGTTGTTTTGAAACAACACTGCAGGTACTTACTTTCTGTTTGGGCTTGAAAGGCCTTTGATTGAATGCACCAAGCTCGGAGTGGATTGCCAGGCTGGGCAGGGGGTTTTCCCCCTGCACTGCTGCCTGGTTACTGTAAATTAACCTCTGAGATTCTTCACTTTCTCTACACATTATGTAAAGACATCCTATGAGGAATTTCATACTGAACTTCAGAATGGAGGCCAGATGTCTAAACATTATTACTTCAAACTTACATTGCACAGACGCTAAGATAAAGAACTTGCCTGGTTCAGAGTTTCACAACACTTCATGCACTGGAGCGTTGCAAATCTAAGGCTGTCTCAACACCTAGACTGTGAGCTGAACCACCAAGGATCAAGAGCTGTTTTAAAGTTTATTCCATGGTAATAAAACCAAATTATTTTATTACCTGTAGTGCGGCTTTAGGATTGTATTGATGATCCATAGGAAAAAATTGTCTGTTAATTTTGGCATGTAATAGACCTGAATTAGTGATAAAACTGCATGCATAGACCTGTGGATATTTGCAGACACAGACATACAAAATTCTACCAAAAATTAAATAATATGAGATTAATGTTCACATTCTATGAAGCCAGAGAATCCATTTATATTTTTAGCACATAGCATTAAATGTTCATGACTTAATTAAAATGCAAATACTGTATAACTCACTGATTTCTGTAATTTAACCATGAATACACTCTGACTTTTTTCTGCTTTAATTTGCTGTGCTAATCAAATTAATATTAATTGGTGAGTACCTAGACAAACAACAATAAGGTAGGTTATCCTTGTTGTTTTATGTCTTCTAATAATGGAAACATAGGTGGGATCAGAACCTTTAACACTTACCAAAATATCAACGAAGCAGTATAATTGATGTAAATCTGCAATTCTGAATGCTGCCTGAAAAACTCATTAGCTAAAACAGGGCATCTTGAAGCTGCACATAAAGTATGAATATCTGAAATAAAAGGAATATGAAGATGTAAAATCACGTGGAACTTTTGAGTAATGTGAGAGAGCTTGCTAGGGGAAGGAATAGGTTTTAATTTGGGTTATACCTTCTCATACTAGCTATAACATAAATAACAAGAAACATAAAAAGCCTCCTAATCTCTAAACACAACATAAAGATAGGTAAAAGGAAGGAGCAGATAAAGCAGGAAATAGACATCTCATTGAACTCCTGTATGAAACTCTGAGCAACGCACTACTTTAATCATTGTGGAATTATATAGTCATAATCTAGCCATCAAAGGAAAGATTACTGAGGCTAAGTAACTGTTCAGTGATTAGTGTATCTCACTAGCCTAAACAGTATAATGATATCACCCGTTGTTACAATGCTTTTTAAGCTTTTGGGCAGTGCAGTTCCAAGTATACAGGGGAGAGAAAAGGGGAAGAAGAAAAATTAGTTTTTCCTTTTGTTTCTTTTTCTTTCAACACTTAAAAGCTGTGGGTTCCTTGAAGGCATCATTTGGTGTTTGAAACTGGAGTGAAACGTACCTCTGAAGGTAACTGCCACCATCTTCTCCTCCACTCTGCCAGAGTTGTAGGATTTTTACACTGCAGCCACCTCCCTCTTCCAGAACCCACTCATCCAAGAGCTGTAGCTACAGCAGAGGGAACATTGCTGGTCTCTTGCCCGATGACTGCTGTGGCAAATGGCTGCAGGTATCAGCCTTTATTGTGAAAAGTCCTGTAATAACATGTCTATCCTCCTACCGCACCAGGAAAACATGTGAAAACGCACCCAATTCATGTCCACTGTTTTGGAAGATCACTATTTTGCAGATCCTAGGAAGAAAGACTAAATGATTAGATGTATGGTCAGTGGTGCACAAGGAGAGATAGAATTTCCAGCTGGAGAGACAAGAGGTTTTCCCCTTCTTGGTGTCAGGATCAACAGTGCTGATTAATTTCCCCACCCCCACCCTTTTTGTCTTTTAAATTACTAGAACATGGTGTTCTTTAGAGGTTTCTTTTGACTGAATCACACGTACTCATTTGCTTCATTTACAAGACAGAAAAAACCACACTTGAAACTGCAGTTCATTATATTTGGAATTTGATAGAGACATGGTGAACTATTATAAAAACAACAAGAAAGAACAGATTCCCATTTCCTGTTAAATTGTACCTGCTGTTTTTATTTGCCTTGGGTCAAAGTGAATGGGAGGTGCTGCAGATTTCTAAAGACCTTAGCAGTGCACAGAGATAATGATTAGATTATGTGATTATTTTTTAAAATATTTGCAATCCAACTAAATTCCAGTATCTGAAGTAATTAAAACTTGGCCTTCGAGAATTCTCTGTTTGAGGATGCAAGGATCACACATATAATGTGTTCAGAAATTACAAGAATGGATCAGCAGAGCACTAGACAATTTTAGGGATTTTTGGCAAAGTCTGGGTCTCGCAACTTTAAGAAGGTTTCAAATTGCAAAATAAATTAATGAAGTTACAATAGCACATATTGTGAATTTATCACCATAAAGCAGTATAGGTGCAAAAAAATCTATTAAATTAAGCCAGATTAAACCACTATAAAATGAGATCCTACCTTAGTCCCCTCCACGATAATGAAGAAAAAAAACCATCATTAAGTGGTCCATATGAATAAAGATTCTTTAATTTTAAGGGGAGTTCTGAACATTGAGGGAAGGAAAATGTTGCATTTTCTGTTTCTTTCATGAACAAGGCACTTAAGCAAGAATGGTGGACAAGTCGTGTCTTTTAGATAATAATTGTCTCATTCATAATTTAAGGACTTTCGTTTCTATTTATAAAACACACCTATTTTCTGCCCTGACTCTGATGGAGCATTTATACTCTCATATAAAATAACAATGCAATTATGTTACCTGGTTTTGGACTAGAACACAGGAATTGCAGAAAGAGGAAAAACTAATGAAGATCACCCCCACCTTTTTTGCTTCTCTTTCAAAACCATGTATCACTTAGAAGCAAAGTGGAAGTAGGAATCAGACAGTGACAACCTCTAAGTCCAGGCTGATAAAAGTGTATCCAGGCACTGCCCGGTCTGGGGTCAGATCACAAAGTTGCTGTTTATCCATCAGTGACTGATCTTTTAAACAGTGTGGGTATCTCTTGAGGACTTCTCAGATTATATCACCAGCATGGATTTTTCTAGCTTTACTTATCTGTCTTCTGAAATCTTATATGTATAAGTCCACTAACATTTTGGTATCGTGCAGCCAACAGATAAGCCGTAAATCAATAATAATGCTTTACAGGTTATAGGTCTATATCCTCAGCAGTAGTAAATCACTGACGCTCCATTTAAACAACTCACAACTCGTCTCCACTGCTTGTGTCTCATCTTTTTTCAGAGGATCATGGACCATCTAATTATATCCCAGCAAGTTGTTCTAAGTGTTTCTTATGGGGGGGGAGGAGGGGTGGAATCACATTGATGGTAATTAATTCAGGCTTTCTACAGATAGCTGCTCCTTTCAGTGTATGAAAAACTTACAAAGCTTTTCTAATCCTGGAACACAGCTTCTCTCAGTTAATCATTAGCATAGCCTGAGCATCTTGTAGCACAGAGAAGCTTAATCAAAAAAATCTAATTTGACCAGCCATTTAAACTTTCAACATCACTTCCCCAGTAGTGTTATCTGGGCAATACACTCAAGTAGTTGTCCACGGCTGTGGTCCATTGATTTATCCTCTGATTATGATGGAAGTAGGTGATCAAAACCAGTGATGCTTCAAGGAAATTGCTGGAGAAGTCAGTGACAGTTGCAGCACTCACAAAACACCTTGGGTTTAGCATCAAATTGCCACAGTATGAGGTTAATTCTAAAATAAAAGGAGCAGAAATATTTTATTTATATTTGGTGGCCTTCTTCCGTCATTAATAATACCTAATTAAAAGGTTGATTTTCACACAGATGGAATGAAATACAAATAGAGCTGTGTAAGGGATTCCCCTCTAGGAAGCATGAAAACAGGAGCAGGTGCGTGTACACGTGGAGCACAGCAAATTGTTCAGGATTTGTAAGAGCAGGTAGTGTGTTTTTGTTTGCCATAGGTGATAAATGAGAGCAAGATTTAATATCTTTTCTCAGTCAGCAGTTTCCTTAACTGGTCATCACCAAAAGGTGTTTAACTTCACTATTTGGATGAGTTTGTTTCATTCCAGCCTTTAAATATCTCTAGCATTCCTACCTCCTGGGCAATCTGAACAATCAGTTTCTGGTTCTAATATTGTAAGGGAAGTGTAGTGTAAACTTTATTATTGAATAAGAGTCAAGTCAATATGACACATTCTTATGAGTATCTTATTTGGGACTGGGATGAAGAATGAAATTTTTTTTGCTTAGTTTTACATTACCCAGTTTGGTAACTAGCCCTTGTATCATCTATTCCAATTAATTTCGTTCATCAATGTTTTAATACATGGAACGCATGTAACACTTGAATGAATATACCATTGTCATTTCTTTGCTTTTAAAAGTAAGAAAGATATTTTAATCAAAGCTCAAATAACATTTACTTCTACCAAGATCTTACTACCCGAATGGTCCTGCTGTCAGCGTATTCATCAAGATCTATAGTTAAAGGAAAAATCACAGTGCAGAGTTAATACCTATTTCTTTTCCTCCAGAAATCTTAACATCCTTTCAGAAAGAATGATGCATCATCCTATCCATTTTTGAAGACGGAGTGGAATGAAGACACATCAAGGAACTAAGACAGTCAAGTTTTCTTTTGGGAAGACAAACCCAGAAAACCCCAACTAAACCCACTCAAAAAAACCCAAGGATGTAGAAGAGGATGTCTTGGGAACTGAGTGTTTGGAAAGTGACATGAACCTTGACCTGATAGTTCCAGTTTTGATTGTAGTAAACCAAGGAGGGCAGATCAAGCCCTGGACCTTGTTTGTCTGATCATGCAGTGAATTAATAATCAGCACAGAATTACAGATGCAATATATATAGATATTTTAATGGGAAAGGAACATTTCCCCAGTTCCTCAATATTTTTCTTTTCACTTTCAAGTGACAGTGAAATCACTTGTATTACACTTTAGAAATGCATTCATGTTTAGTTTGTACAGGGAACAAAAAAGGAAAACAAAATAAGAACAATGAAACCCCCACAACTCAAAACAAACAAAAAACTCAGATTCTTTTATTTTGCCTCAGGAAATAACTATTCAATTATTTTGGCCCAATGAGATACTAAAATCCTGAAGGACTCGATTCCAGACTACTAGCTGTGTAATAGAATAATATTCTAATGGAATGAGGGCAGGATCCATAAGATAAAGATAATTGTCTTATTTGGCTTTGCACACTAATGAGGAAACTTGCAAAAAGGTGAACTGCATTTGCTGAAAGGAATAAACTGGGGTGCTATCACCCAAAACCACAATGCTTTTAGTGAATCTTTCTGAGAAAACATGCACTATAATGCACTACTCAAGATATTATATGAGAGTTTTTTCTTTTCCAGTTAAAATTTCAGCCCTCTAGATTATGTCCTCTGACGAGGCTACATTCAGACATCTTTCTTCATTCAGAGCTCACAAGTCATGTGTGATTTGGTTTTACATTGTGATGACAAAGAATGGAGTATCATTGGTCTCTGGAGAGAGGAAGGAAGGATAAAAATTAAGATGAATGAAAACACACTTTGGATACGCTGTTTGTCACTTATGCTGAGAGTTAAAAATCTGAATTACTTGATAGTAATATATGACTAGTTTTCTGGGTTATGAAATTGCTGTCTTATCCTGAATGAGCAGTACTTCAGATCTGATTAAAATTTTAGTTTCTCTACTGCTGCATAAATGAACTTGGAAATAATTTGTGCATTGAAAACGTATTTTGGTTTGCACCTTCTGAAGTTTTAAAAAGACAAGACTCCCCTCTGAATTTAACTTTTTTTTTTTCCTCCTTTCATGCATCACCAGGGATCTCATTTTTCTCTCAAGAACAGAAGTGAGATCAATGTCCACACAGAAAAAATAACACACCCCTTGCTCATGGTGGCTTTTCCACTTGCATGTAGGAAAGTCTGAAACTCACTTGGAAGCAACAGCCTTGGAACATTCCTACAATTCAGATTTCGAGAGATACTCTGCAGCATAAAAACAACAGCAGAATCAGCAAACATGGGCATAGAGCCAACTGCATAGATTAGAGAGTGGTGTAACAAAAGGGAAAGGACACTAGAGAAGGAAGGAAGTAAATGTAGAGTTGAGAGTTGATAACTAAAGACATGAGTTGGCTGAGTAAAGGAGAAACCAACTGAGTGAAGGATGTAGGCAGTAAAAGGGGAAAACTAGTAGAAAAACCACAGATGTGATGGGCTGGAAAAAACAAAGCAGAAAGGCAGGAAGGAAACCAAAACAAGGAAAAATATGGACTATCAATGTGTGTGACCCTCCCCTAGAAAAAAGTAATTTTAAATATGTTTTCCTGGTGCAGATGCTTCCAACATCTGTATTTCCCTCCTCCTGAAGCTTTCTGGATCTAAACTGTGTCCTACTATAAGGTTATCTAACATGTCCTACCTAATGGCTACAAACAACTGAGTCCCACACAACTATAAACTTCCCCTCCATCCAAATATATAAAGCAATATTATCGCTATTTTACAAAAGGGAAAATGAGACAGAGATTAAATTGTTTCCCTGAGGGAACTGAATAAGCAGAGAATGAAATTGCACTCACAATTCCTAAATACTAATCCAGAACAACACCAATGAAGTTATCCATCCTCCACCGGTTTAGTAGTGTCTGAAGAGAGGGGATTCTCTACCCATCACTATTGATTTCCAATGAGGGGTGCACCGTTTATTCTTCCAGTTTTTTGAAATTCCTCCAACCTTGGGAATGGATAGAGAAAAAATCCCAAATGTCAGTCTTCTCAATGCGGTGGTTTTATGCATTTTTATTTGAAGCTTTCACAAATCAAAGGCATAATGTGTGCCACTGACAAGCACACGGTACGTCTGGGACAGGAGAATTAGCCATTGGTTATATATCAAGTTCACTCAGACGAGTCCTCATTCTTTTTGTACAGAGGAAGTTTAATGTTACAAAACCTCTTACAGCTCTATTGGGAATGTGCGGAGAGCAATTTAAACTGGCTATATCTTTAGTTTATACTTTTGAATTTTTGAGAAACTTATACCGCTGGCAAGTTTTAATTCAATATTTTGAAGACTGAATAACTAGAAAGATTAATAAGGCTTTTGTTGTTGTTGTTGTTATGTTTTCTTTGTTTTGGGTTGTTGAGTTTTTAGGAAAATGCAAATGAAAAACTCACCTGGATGCTTTATGTGTTGTAAACTGTTTATCACAGTTGCAGGGTAATTTCCTAGAAGAAAGGAGAGAAACTACTGCATTAGCTTTTCAGTGCTGAGGTTTAGGTGCTGCTGAGAACAAAAGACCAGGCAGCTGTTCCCTCACTCCTCCCCCTCTGGGCTCTGTGGGATGGGCAGGAAAAGTCCCAGGATGGAGAGGGATCACTCACCGGTTATGGTCTGCAGTTACCACTTTTTTGTTTTCCCATCTTAAATAGGTTAATTCAGAGGCACTAACTGGTTCTGCCATGGACAGAGTTGGGTCCAGCTTGGAGCCAGGGGAGCTTCTCTGGAAGCCTCTGTGGCATTTTGCCCACTACCAGAACCCCCACCACACAAACCCAACACAGAGTGAGGGCAATTCACTGACAGGTAGAACCGTTCACTGTGGATGGAATGACAGAGGGAAAAATACATGAACATTTTCTGCCAGCAAGACCCAAACAAAATTAATTTAAGTTAATGTATTAATTCACGTGTTAATGAGTAAAATGAGTGTTTTGCTTAAAACATTGTACCAGATTAAAAAAAAGTGCAATTTATGGCTGAAATGAGGGAAAGATAAACTATAATACTCTACCCTGGAACTTCAATAAATGCAATAATAAAGGAGATTTTATTGTTGAATTATAAAATGTCATCCCATGCATCACTTAATCAGAATGGTCAGAATGCTACATTCCTGCAATGTGTCTTGGTGGAATTTATTTCAGAAGGATGAAGCAAATTCTCCTACTTCAATACGTATTCACACACATATGTATGCAAATATATAAAATAAATGCTTTTCATCAGAATCACTTAATGACATACTTCTAGATTCAACTATGCAATTGTCCCTGGAATGTTGGGATTTTAGGGCTAATGACAAAGCAGTTGAGAGATGTGTAAACGATGCCCACATTATATGCTAAACTGTAAAGACAGGAGAAAGAAAAAGTTATTCTGACTGAATTTAGTATGATATTTCTTTCTTGTTTTGCCTCTAACTGAAAAAATAGGAAAAGCTAAAAGAAAGGGAAAATACAGAGACATAAGTAATTAATTTCAATTTCTCAATGGCTTCCATTATTATAATAAGCTATTTTTAAAGTGCAAAATTAGAAACGTGTTCTACTCTACCAGAACTCTGTGTTACATACATTAAGAACAAGATACTGCTCAAAACTTAGAGGATGTGTGTTAAGTTCTCAGGGCTGCAGTACAGTCACCTGATATTACTGTTTAAAATAACCCCAAAAGAAATAGACATAGAATCATAGAATCATAGAATCATAGAATCACTAGGTTGGAAAAGACCTTAGAGATCATCCAGTCCAACGGTATCTGTCCACCACTAAACCATATCTTTCAGCACCTCATCCACCCGTCTCTTAAACACATCCACTTCTAACGCAGACGTTAACGAAACAGGATGAAAATAGACATATGTCTAAATTAATTGGTAATGGATAGACTATTAACACAAAACTAAACCTACCTCTTCTACTCTTTTGTCTCTTTTTGCTTTAAGCAGAGAACAAAAACAGATAGAAAGAACACAACAGTGGTTTGATTTAGAAAATTTACAACATTGGAGGTCGTCTCTCCCAAGGTTGGTAAAGACTTTTCTTTATCTTCTCTCAGATGGTTTATGAAATCCTTCCCTTCATGTCTCCAGAGAACACCTTAGCTACTACATGAGAGAACATGCTGGAAAAGGTGACTCTTAAAATCACCCTTTTGATCCTTTTCTGTTTTGCTTAATTAGGCTTTCCTTGGCAGAAATATAAATATTAGCAAGTATAGTACATTACCCACAACAAGATATTCTTTATGTTACTGCACAACATCTTTTCCTGGAGTTCACATTCCCTGTCCAAAGAAATTAACTGTGCCTGAGCTCCTAAAACGAATAAGCAAAAGTCAATGCACGAGTTACTAGCAAATCTATTTGTTCACTGTCTCCTACTGGAAATAACAGGTCTGGATATTTCCTTCTAGATGAAAACACACGGTTGCCACTTTAACCTAACACCACTAAGTAAGTTTAGAACAGCCACAGGCTTCTCTT
>NW_010248496.1:12582-14684 GCF_000690775.1 Eurypyga helias
TGCAACCTGAAGACCATTACAGCAGCAGAGGCAGTGGTCAGTTACGATTCAGACCACTACATTTAAAGGAAAAAGTTAGACCAGAATACACTCTGGGAATGAACATAGTCAATTCTGAATTCAAAGTTTTCCCTTAGCTCCACAAAAATGAAGCCAGAAAGATCGGCATCTGCTTAAAGGAGATACAAACCCAGCCCCATTCCCTAAAAATAACCATTACAGCAGCAGAGGCAGTGGTCAGTTACGATTCAGACCACTACATTTAAAGGAAAAAGTTAGACCAGAATACACTCTGGGAATGAACATAGTCAATTCTGAATTCAAAGTTTTCCCTTAGCTCCACAAAAATGAAGCCAGAAAGATCGGCATCTGCTTAAAGGAGATACAAACCCAGCCCCATTCCCTAAAAATAAACCCCAAAACTCTTCACAGGAAAATTTTTTTAGATGAATACTGTGAATATTTAATTAACATATCACTAATGACCTTCTGGATTTGTTTTACTCTTGGGTAAATTAGAACTACTACAGGTCTGCTTAAGAAAGGTTACTTTGCGGTCACAGTCTGATTAAAAAGTAGAAGCAAAATATTGGGACAGGTTTCTGGTATGTTAGAGGACATCTTTTGAGAAGAGCAAATACGAGGCTCTTCAAAAACATTTGTGTTACTTTACTTTTCCCTTCATATTCTCTTCACTTCCTTCTATCATACCACCTATTATTTTTATGTCTACACAGCAAGAAACAAATAAAAAATCCAAAGAAGATCTGGTTGATGCTTTTTTTCCTTAGATCAAAATTTCTTTAATGGAAAACGTTGCACTGGGCACAAGAGGATTTTATTTATTGGTATGTTTTTTTCTGTGAATATGTGAATACAAATATGTGAAGTGAGATTTATTTTTTTCTTGTTGTGTGGGAGGGTAGTACAGTTGAGGACAGTTGGCTTCCCTGTGGATAAGTTTGGGAAAGGAGTTGCAGAACACGTGCAGGGAAGGAAAGGAGACTGACAACATAAAGCTTAAAGTGTGTCACAATTTTCCGCCATTTCAGAACAATATTGATTTCATGCAAAATGTCACACTAGTCTTTTGTGTATAAGACTTTTTGCCTCCATCAGGTTACTCGTTAAATTACCTTCATCCAACCAGTCAACCAATGATGAGAAAAGAATGAAATTAATGACGTGACAGTATCTGACGCCAGATGATTGTTCTTAATGTTTCAAAAAATCATTCTTCTGGACATGACCTACGTAGGAGCTCCTATCCCAAGGTTTTCTTACGATATAACTATTTACTCAGGCCACATTCTTCACAAGAATGTTAAATGAGAGGTGGACAAATTTTACAAAATATAGAAAAAAAAGGACACACCACAGACAGTTTTTCTGATTTTAAATATCTGCAACTAAATAAGAAATCATTTATGTACTCACAGTGCAGGGAATAAAATTACATAGTTATAAACCATGGGTTTTGTCAGAAAAAAACCCTTGCAAAGAGTGTGCAACACACTGTGCTTCTCATGCTGTGGTCTAAAAAAGATGAAGACATGCTAACAATAATTTTGCCAACAAACCAAGCAAAGTTAACATAAATACAGTAATTTAAAAATACTTGATTCAAGAAAATACATGAAATTGCCAGTAGCACTGATGGCTGCTGCTATGTGTTAGTAAATTATATAGTAACTATAGCTTGGGAATGAAAGAGACTATAGATGCACAATAACCACTCAAAGGCTGGATGATTAGCAGTAGATGGTGTGGCTGGCAGTAGGCTCGTTTCCTGGCAGTTTGCATTGCATCAGACAACGCTGATCTGGTTTTGTGCAAAGAGGTTAAAAATACGAAGATTGAAACGCGGCAGATTTCAAGGGGAGAATGTGTTACAGAAGCGGGTGTATCTTTGGTTGAACATCATCAGTCACATTGAGAGTGTGCATGTAGGGTAAGGCACAATTTAGAATTATAAATTATTATTTGCTCAACAACAGAGACAGAAGGTGGTTGATTGTAAGCTTTTTGGCTAAGCCTTGGTGCCACGACCCTGGCAGCCGTACTGGCAGGGGGGGGGGAAGGCAAAACAGAGACGAAAAATC
>NW_010248496.1:14715-15767 GCF_000690775.1 Eurypyga helias
GTAGAAAATATCTAAATGTCTGAATTGTGAAATAGTTCTCTTTATCACGACCTCTTCTATAATGAATATTCTATTGATGATGGTTTATAATGTCTCTTGAGGAGGTGAGTGATAGTTTCACAGGCAGACCCTGCTTGATTTTCTAAATAAGCGCTTGGGAGAGAGCTGCAGTCTGGGATCTGTAGGAGGAGATAGATTTCAAAACTTTTTTTGGTGGAAAAATCCCTAGAAATTCTCTCTCCCACTCAATTCCATCAGGTTGCTGATAGAACAAAAATCCTGGTAAAAACAATCCTGAAAATATCTTCTTAAGTTTCAAATTTAGCAAGTTATAACTTAACTAGTAGCTTAATAGAAAGAAGTAGATAACTGAAATCAATGAGAAGAACACGTGCTAAAAGCTATGCATTTCAGACAATGAACTAAGAGGGAGTGTAAAGCCATAAAAAAGTGCAATGTGTTGAGGAAATTGAAACAAAAAAGAGTTTTCAATGCTGGAAACAATAAAAAGATATTATGACAAGAATTCATGAAGATCTGATGCTATACAGGAGGTTTACTTATTAACCTGCACAGACTATATTATAAGCGGAGGGTCCTAACCTAGACCTGAATAATGTTGCATCAGGGTCAGAAGTCTGAAAGCAAAGCAAACTGAGCTCACAAATGTGACAAATTAACCATAAAGCCCATATCATCTTATAAACTGTGAAAAGGGTCTGTCTTCAAACCAAAAGGGAACATAAGGTTACAGATCAGAGGAGTTTTGTTTCACCCATTGTGTCGGACATATTCCTGACAATCTGTTTCTTTAAAGGGAATACTCCTTTTCAAATCATAAGGGTATTTGGTATGAAAGAGATGCCATTGCATGCATGGTAATATGACCACAAGTGCTGAAATATAAGATAAAACTTAAAAATCCTGTCCTTGATAATATCCAATAGCAGTGACCTGGGATTTTTTCTGTCTTTCTATATGATTATTAAAAAAATAAAAGACCAATGCACTTGTAAAATTGCAATTAAAATATTAAATAAATATTTTTTTAA
>NW_010248497.1:0-255 GCF_000690775.1 Eurypyga helias
TTCTGCGCTGCAGATGCTCACAGAGGGACAAGTAACCCGGAGATCATCCAGGGCCAAGGAGCTGCCCGGGCCTCCTGGAGTCCCGTTTCCTCGCGCCTCCCTCCCCACGTCTTTGCCTAGATTAAATTAGAAAGGATTGAGGGTTCTCTTTCCTCGTCCGTGGGACAGAGGAGCTTCTTGCGACAATATCGCCGCTGGGTAGAGACGATATCCACCCAACCCCTCCATTGGCTGGCCGGATCTAGGGGTGTATTC
>NW_010248497.1:372-5589 GCF_000690775.1 Eurypyga helias
CGCCCGGTGTTGCCATCCCATGAAAACGATTGGGATGCTTTTTGATGTGGAAAGTGCAGTGGTTTTCCATTGGGAAGTGCTGAGAGAAACGATGAGTCAGCACTCTCGCTCCGCGCAGGATCGGCGCAGCCTCGGTCCATGCTGTTAGGTAACGAGGTTGTTGTTGGCAAACTGAGCAAGAGCCTGGCTAAAATGCCTAGATCTATCTATTTATTTATTTATTTTCCCATGATCCTGACGGTGGACACTTTCTTGTGGTCTAAATAGTTTATCAAAAAAAAGGGGGGATAAATCTTCGAGTGGAGGATATTGTTAGCTTGGAGCCTATAATCTATATTTTGTCAAGAGTATCAGATTCATTCCGAAAGAAAGGCTCGATCCATTTATTTTTGCTGCTTGAATAACACAGCTGGATGATGCCTTGAGCTTACGCTAGACGGTTGCTCATCATTCATTTGCCAAGAACTGGCCTAAATGGTGCCTGTGGGATTAGGTCAATTTTAGTGGATCTACTTCGCCTCATTTGGTTACTAATTGGTTTCTTGTTTTATAAATCGAAATCTCATTTTCAGGAAATTAGAAAGCCCATGCAGCCAGTCCATTGAGGTAATCCGTGGGTCGGGGGTATTTAAATGGAAATGGTTCTACAATGCATCAAGTATTAAGCAACAGTGAAACTTAGTCTCTAATTCCAAATGAAATGTGAGCTCGCTAGCTCCTTAGATCCATAATAGATACATCCCTTCTAAGGCTACTTATGTAAATATGATAAACCAGACCTTGGTGGGGGAGGGGACCCAGGGAAGAAAGCAAATTTTATCTGCTAAGGTTAATGTGGCATATCTTGGAAATCTTCCAGAATAGATTATGTTTTGTTTTGTCTTCGGCCACTTTAGCTGGGAAAATCCTTTGCCTAAAAACGATTTAGTTATCCTTCCCCTCACAAAGCTGCTTGTTTCCATTCCAAACCTATTATGCTGTTGGCTCTCCAAATTACAAGAGAATCTTTAGATCTTGTTTCCAAGCGTAATCCTGAAGCAAAAGGGAGAGCTGATTTCCTTGTTTTGTTTTAAACAGACAATCAAAGGATTTGCAGAATTTTCTGCGGTAGGTCAAGTGCAAGAAATCACAGTTTGCCCCCTCGATAAAAGGAAATTGGATGTTAAAGCTAATAGACAGAGGAGAAAAAAAAAATAAAAGGGAATATTAATGGAGAGGTTTTCTCGTGTAATCTTAAAAACAGTATTTAAGGAGCATCAGGAGAGCCCGTCGATCTGGGAGAGGCTGGGCTTGGCAATGAATAGAAACAGTCTCCGACTTGAAAGTGCTGAAACATCTGGGAAGTACAATGAATCGACTCGTGATAGGATTTCAAAAAGCCGGTGCAGGTAGACAAGTGAAAACGTTGAATTATAAACTATTAACAGACACAGCCCGGCAGCGCGGGGTTTCCACCTGAAACACGGCGCGGAGCTCAGCACCCCGTGAAGAACCGCCTTCCCGCGGGGAGGTCAACCTGTAATGCCCATGAGCTGTTCATTAACCCGCCGGGGTCGGGTTATTTTTCCCTTTCAGAAGGAGAATAATTAGAGCCGTAAACTTCGATTAATAAGCAACTTAAATCATAGATAGGAACCTCAAATTTAGTCCTGAATACAGAAACCTGTCAGTGAGATTTCCCCTCCAGGTGGGGGGACATGGAAAGGAGCCGCTCTCATCGGGCTGTCCTGGCTCCCCAGCGGAGAAACCTCTGAGGAGCTCGGGAAAACAAACATACACCGGGTTTTTCTCTCTTTCCCGGGAAGTTGGTAAAGATTTGCCAGCTCCTTGCTGATTTCGGGCAGCGGAGGTGACATTCCGTCCTGGCTGCTGGTACCTACGCATCCCCTGCGGGTCCACCCTCTCCGGAGTGAAATCCGGAGGAATCAAGCTCCGGGACTCAGGAAAAAGTCACTGTGTCCCCGTTAATTGACGTGGAGGAATTCATGGGCTGGCACCCTGGTACACGTTGGGGTTGCGGGATGGGGGCCAGGCAGGAGAGATGCCCCCGCCTTTGTAGGGCTGTGAAGTTAAGGAGGAAGGAGGCAAGTGCGAGAGTTGTGAAGAAACAAGTTGACGTGAAGAGGTGGACGAGAAAGAGGGGGTGAAGAGAAGGAAAGGCGGGGACGAGAGGGGCGCATCGTCCCGGCCGTGGGGAGGGCAGGCAGGGGCCGCCGTGGGGTGCCCCTTCCAACAGCGCGGAGGAAATCGTCAGCTTTGTTTAGACCGGCAAACACCTAGGTGAGGCCGGTCAATAGCGAGGGATGGCCGCGGCTGCCTGCTGTCGCCACCTCGCCTGTTTGCCTCCAAATAGCCGGAAAACGGGGTCTTGCCTTCCCCGAGCCCGCCCTGCGGGAGGGACACCTCGCCGCCACGGCTCTCGCCTCCCCTGGGCGAACCGCACCCCAGCCATCCATCAGGATTTGTGGGTTTTTTTCCTCCCTTTTTTCTTTATCTTAGTGTCTGTGCGTGGCAGGCTGAGCCTTATTTCATGGCATAAGCGTAAAAGGTTTTAACTGCCCCTTTTAAATTATTTCAGCAACAACACTGTGAAATGGCATCGCCCATAAATAGTTTTACTCGGGTGGAGTAATTTCCATCTGGCTTTTATTCCTCCTCACTTTGCATAGGAGAAAACAAGCGGCGTCGGAAACGTTAGACAGGTCCGGAGAGATTAATTTCTGGAGGGGACTGTTTGGAGGCAGAGCGTCCCTCCCGGCCGAGAGGGACCCCATCCCCCGGCCAGGGCGGCGGGGAGGAGAGAGAATGGGGAGGGAGGTGAGTCCCGCAAGCCCGGCTCCGTGGGGCGGGGGTGAGGACGGTCCCGTCCGTGCCGAGGGACAGTGGCTGCCTGGGCCGCCCCAGAAGCACCTTATCGCAGCCGCGAAACCGCGCCGGGCTTAGCGACAGGTAGTTTGCTTTTCTGGTCTTGTGCGGGGATCGCTACAAGGGAAGGCGTTTTAAAACGGGGCTCGGGAGAGGTAGAGGAGTCTCATCTGGTCTCTCTCCCTCCGCCAACAAGGCAATTACAAACCTGCCAGGTGAGAGGACGGCGGGCCCGAAGAGAGAGAGGCCACAGATCAAACTGGAAGGTGATGTCAGGCGAGCAGGGGTCTAAACCCGTCCTTATCGCAGCCAGTCCAAAGCCTGCTGGCTAATTACCCGACAGGTTGTGGCTCAGCTCTGCCTTCTGCGGGGAGGGGGGGGAACCCCCCGCTGGCAGCTCTCAGGTGGGGGCAGGACCCATCCCCACCGCTGGCCTGGCCGCCGCCAAGGCGTTCCTCTTCCCAGACACTGTCGTGCCACGTTAACCGCATCCTTCTCTCGACATCAAAGGCTTCCCCGAGCACACCCCTTTCTTTCATTTTAAATAGCTCCCAGCGTTGTCCAGGATCCCTCCGGTGACATTAGGAGACAGGCGCTTTCCCTGAAGTTCAAGGAGTCAGTTCCCAATAGCCGAAGGCAGCGCTAAAAAGCCCTTTTATCTGGCACTCTGTTTCTCTTAGGTCTTAGGAATGAACTTCACTGAACGTTAACTCAATATAGGTATTTTGGTAGTTTTCTCTCACGGGAGTTAGGTCTTTTTAAAAAAATCCACAGAAGAGGCTTCTCTCTGCAACGAAATCATGCCTAGTTTTCCAAACTTTATACACATACATGTTTTAGAGCGAATATAAGCAACAAAAAATGGGTGAAAAAAAGTCCCTCTCCAGCAGACCAACACGAGTCATTTTTTCACCTCCTCATCTTACTTTTTTTTGTGCGTCTTAAATAAACAGGACTTGGAGAAGCCTGGGGCCACTCCAGCCGAACCAGCCCTCTGGATAATGTTGGACGGGAACTGGGATCCCATCTTTTGCAGGTACTGGTCTGGAAACGGCAGCCATGTGGTATTAATGATTAAAGAAATCATACCCTCTTCTGAGCTTTTAATTGCCACCTTGACTAATTTTTAACTGTTCACGTGTTTAAGGAAAAAAAAAAAAAAGAGGGAGGCGGGGTGGGGAGAGGGAGACACGGGACACAAGACGTTTCAGAAATACGAACCGTCGGGGTTGGATGTCGTGCATTGTAATGGGGCTGTGATTTGGTCCCTCCGGGTCCTTTGCCCCAGCACTGGCCAACACAGCGAGGGGTTCACAGCGTATCCCGGTGTGTCTTCTGGGACCAGAGAACAGGAGCATGACTTTTCCCCAAATTATTAACGAGGTGACATGTCCCGGCAATGCGCTGAACCTCAGAGCGGTGGAAGAGACAGGGGAGGGCTCTAGAGACAGGTTGGGGGGGGGCTGTCCTGGGCGCAGAAATGAGCACAGACACAAAACAGGTAGGACACATTTGAAAACTCAGTGCCGTCTGAAATATGAAGGAATATGAGCTGTTATCGTCACCACCCATTTTTGGTGGAGTTGTGTGGGCTTTTGGGAGCCTACTCTGCCCTCAGCACACCCAGAAGTCTCATCTATGCTGTGCCTGCTGAATTCTCTTCTCCCTTATTTACACTATGGAGAGTTTTAGATCCTCCTCGCTCGCTTGAAGTTTCCTTAGCAAATATTCAAGCGGTAAAATCCCCAGTGACATTTGGAATGGGACAGAAGTGTTCGGGATTTCTAGGTTTGACTTATTAAATACCAGGTAGCCAGGAGCTCTTCTTAAATGCTTCCCAGGCGTTTCCCCGGGACGTTTTGAGCTGTATACCTCTGACACGTGGGTTGTATCCCAGAGGTCCAGGAGTTTTGGAGGAATTCCTATCCAGGCCTTGCCTGTTTTCTTCCAACTTTTTGAAAAAATCACAGCCTGAACAGGGATGCCCGTTTGCTAAATTAAACTCGGGGACGTGTACTTCATGGATCTGTCTTCATGGGTGGATCTGTCTATTGATATATTTATACTTCCCACTCCTGAACCCTTCCCTGCAGACGTTGGACGGTTTCATATTTGTCGTGGCTCCGGATGGCAAGATCATGTACATCTCGGAGACCGCCTCGGTGCACCTGGGCTTGTCGCAGGTACGCTGGGCGGGGGGGGGAGGGGAGGCTGGTGGTCCCCGTGCCTGTTTGCCTCCCACCCCGGCTGCATGGAGAGGTGGGGCGGGGAGGGTGAGTGATGCCAGCGATGAACCCTTTCCTCCTTCTCCTCCTCTCTCGCAGGTAGAGCTGACCGGCAATAGCATTTACG
>NW_010248498.1:0-6911 GCF_000690775.1 Eurypyga helias
GGGAACACCACTTGTGACTGGTAATCAGGCCCATCTACACATCTAAACATCTACAGTACATTTTGTAGAGGGAAGTTATTCCTTAAAAATCTATATCAATCATCCCTGATACAATAACTTTTTCTATGTCTTTACTTACTTTGTATTATAGTTTCTACAGATTCACACAATTCAAATTTCAGACTTTGTCATGGTTTAACCCCAGCTGGCAACTAAGCACCATGCAGTCACTCACTCATTCTTACTATCACCTGATGGGAGGAGGAGGAGAATCAGGAAAAAAAAAAAAAAAAAATCATGGGTTCAGATAAAGACAGTTCAATGCGACTGCAAACGAATAGAAAATGTGCCAACTGATGAGGCAATGTGCAGAGGAAGGGGTGCAGGGAGGAACAGAGAGAGGGAAAGATAGAAAGCAGAATAAAAGGGCTAGTTGCCTGTAAAAAGGACCAAGTCAGTGCATTTGATTGGCTCAGCCCTGTGCCTTCTTTGCTTCATGGCTGGCTTATGTTCAACTTGCTGCCTCCTCTGCCAGGCTACCCTCTAGCTGGTCGACACTCAACTTGTTATGGTGTACAGGGTTGATTGCTCTTCAGGGGCACAACTTTGCATTTGCACTTGTTGAATTTCATGAGATTCCTACTGGCTGATTTCTCCAACCTGTCAAGGTTCTCTTAAATAGCAGCACACATATCTGGTGTATCAGCGAATTCTCCCAGGTTTGTGTTTCCTGCTAACTTGCTGAGGGTGCACTCTGTCCCATCACCCAGCTCATTAATGAAGATGTTGAATGTCATTGGCTGCAGTATCAACACCTGGGGTGTAACACTTAGTGACTAGCCTCAGCTGGATTAGGTGCTGCTGCTGACTACCTTTTGAGCAGTTCAGCCAATTTTCAGACTGCCTCATTGTTCATTTATCTGTCCTATGCTTCATCAGTTTATCGATAAAGATGTTATGGATGTTCAGCCTTACTGAAGCTGAAATAAATAACATCCATTCTTCTCCCATCACAGACTGACCCAGTCACCTCATCATAGGAGCCATCATATTGGTTAAGCATAACTTACCCTTCATAAATCTGTACTGACCTGTCTCCATCACCTTCTTGTCATTCATGTGTCTGGAAATGGTTTTCAGGACTATTAACTCCACTACCTTCCAAAGGATCAAAGTGAGGCTGACTTTCCTGTCATTCCCTGGATCTTTCTTCTTGCTTTTCTTACTGTGTGAAGAAAGGAGTGATATTTGTTTTACTGCACCATTATAGGAACATTCCCCAATTGCCATGACCTTTCAAAAATAATAAACAGTGCTCTCATAATGACGTTGAGCATCCTGCTTAGCACTTGTGGGTGCATCCCATCAGGTCCCATGGACTTCTCTGTAGCCAATTTGTTTAAATGCTCTTTAACCTAATTGTCCTCTGCTGGGTGTGAGTCTTCCTTGCTTTGGATTTTTCCTCAGGTCTAGAGGGGCCTGTGAGTCCTAAGAGTTGTCTTACCAGTAAGGACCAAGTTCATCTATTCTTCGTGAAAACATTGTATACTTTAGTATTTTCTATATTCTCTGTGCCTAGATCTCCTGCTATACTTAGCAGAGGGACCATATTTTTGCTAGGCTCTGTTTTGCTTGCCTTGTATGTACAACTTAAAATATGCTGACTTTTTTAGTGTAATTGATAGAAACTGTTCCCTGTTAAGGAACCAAGAAATGTTTTCAGAGCTGGGAGGCAAATGAAATACTATTGGGTTTTTTTCTGCTTCATTAGATTTCACTTAGAGTCTCCACATCACGTTAGATCTGTTGGTTTTTATGAAATGTGATTTTGCTCACAAATATTTGAAGTGCAGTTAAAATTATAAAAGTATATATAGCCAGTAAGAAAGACAATTAGGGAGATTAAATAGGGAAAAGACACGAACAGGGTATGCTCAAGGTATCTGTATCTATGCATTTTCATGCAAACAAACACATCATGTAGGCAGTTGCAGGATATGTCAGTGTAATGCACTTCATATTAGGAAGTAAAATACATTGGACAAAAGGGAAAAAAATAAAAGAGGATTGAAAAAGAATAGAAGGTGGATTTTTTTGTTGTTCATTTGAGACTATTTTTAGCCTTCTCTGTTTTTCAATTTCCTGAAAACATGTTTATGAAATTCACTGTACTACTTAAAGCCTAAATTTAGTATATTACCTTTATGTCATTTATTGTGAAATACTGAGCTGGTTTTGGCTGGGATAGAGTTAATTTTCTTCATAGTAGCACGTATGGGTCTATGTTTTGGATTTTTGCTGAAAACAGCATTGATAACAAGGAGATGTTTCCACCACTGTTGAGCAGATCTTACACAGAGTCAAGTCCTTTTCTGCACCTCGTACCACCCCACCAGTGGACACAGCTGGGAGAGCTGACATCAACCAGCCAAGGTGATATTCCATACCATATGATATCGTGCAAGACATGTAAAGCTGGGGGAGAAAGAAGGGAGGGATGTTCAGAGTTATGGCGTTTGTCTTCCTAAATAACTGTTACACCTGATGGAATGCTGCTTTCTTGGAGATGGCTGAACACCTGCCCACCAATGGGAAGTAGTGAATGACTTCATTGTTTTGCATTGCTTGTGTATGTGGCTTTTGCTTTACCTATAAAACTGCCTGTATCTCAACCCATGAGTTGTTTTCTCCCTTTTGTTCTTCTGATGCTTTCTCCCACCTAACTGTGGGGGGGAGTGAGCACATGGCTGTGTGATGCTGAGTTTCTGGTGAGGGTTAAAACACAACAACTACAAACAAAATGATCTTTTCTTTGTAAACAATTATGCTTTAAGAAGGAACATTCTAAAATAACTTTTAAGTGCAATGAATGGATGATTGCAATTGAGTTTCCTTTTTATAAAAAACAAACAAACAAACAAAAAATTGGGATGGCATAGCTCAGTTTCAGACCTTGTTCCCAAAGGAAAACTACAAAGTCCTTGACTTTAATAAATGAGATAAAAACTTCAGATGTATTTCATTTTGTTGTTTTGTTTTCCTTTTAGAAGGTTTTTTAGCAATCCTGAAGGACTAAGGTCACTAAGGATACAGTTCAACTTATATAACTTCAGACATCTCTAATGGAGCTGTCTGGAATTTTAAAATGCTATCATAGTGAATGGGGTGGTACAGGCCATTTGAAGGAACAATTTGGATGACCATATGTACAAATCTAATTTAGAATAACATAAGTCATGCCCTAGAAAATTTCATCTCCTTTTATTCTCTCTAAAAGTATTCTGGAATTCCTTATTTAGAATCAGAGAATTCTAGGATATTCTGTGTAGGAAGGCCCCCACGAGGATCACAGGGTCCAACTCCATGACTTTACACAATGCGAACTAAAAGTTAAATCCTATAGCTAAGAGTATTGCCTAAATGATTCTTGAACAGTGACAGGCTTGGAACCATGACTACTTTCATGTTATCAGTGGGCCTACAACATCTGTCACATTGGATCTTTCTAGGTCTTCACTTAAGCTTACAGATATATCTGTCTTCTTTAGCCTGTGCTCAATTAATTTTGTTGCTTTCCTCCATACTTCTAATATCTTCCTTAAGATATTCCTTTGGTGCCTGAAAAACAACATTATAGAGTATCTTCCTTCCTGAACATCTTCACGATTAAGGAAATTGTCAAGGAAAGGAGAGGAAAGCACTTTTTTATTAATTTAAGAACCCATTTTTATGTTCTTATAAAAAACAATTTATTACAGCTGCAGTCTCATTAACACCAGATAGTAGAAATCTATTTTTTTATTATTAATATTTACTATTACTACTTTTGCCTGACATATAACAATCTTATTAATGTACCTCAGAATGAGATTTACTTTTTCTGTTCAAAACTAGTTTTGAGTCCTTTATAATCGCCATATTTTTCCCTGCAACACTGACGCTTAGCCATTTTTTATTCATTTTGTAGCTATGGATTGGATTTCTCCCCTCAAGTACTTTACTGAATGTAATCTTATTGATTTGGGTCTAGTCATCCAAAACTTCAACAAAATTGTCATCTTTTTAAGTGTTTTTAACCTCTTAAATTTGAGAGTTTTGCAGTTTTCCTAAGTGCAATTTTTATCAATCAACTAAGTAAATAATTCAGAAGTTGAATAGCACTAATCTCATGACCAATATCTACAGGACCTCAACTGAAATTCATTACCAATTAGATAGCAAACTATATTTAATCTCCTACATCGATAACCATTTCCTGTGATAATTACACAGAAGTAAGGTATTTTCTGTGAAGATAATACCTTCATGGGTAGGAATGCTGGGTAGAAAAGCAAGATGAAGGAAAGCTTTGTTTTGAGTTTTATGACCTAATTTTCTTTCCACACAAAAACATGGCCTACTGGATTCCAAATTTAAAGAAAGCTATTAAGAGACTGGAAATGAGAGAAGGAAGTGGGTATTTCCTGGTTTATTTACATTTAATATGGTCTATGAAAGACTAAAGTAACTAAGAGAGTCCTATTCAGACTTGGCTTCATAGTTAGGTACAAGAAAAGGCAACCTTTTTTATTTGGATGTAACATTCATAAGTCTACTTACACAAGTCTTACACATTGAAGTTGTGTCTTGCCTAAGAGTCACTATTATAATACCTATATTTTTGCAGAATTCTCCAGTATTGTTATCTCTGCCTGAAGTTAGTGTTTTAAATGTTGTGTGGGAAAACCTGTCATGTTCATAGTAGTTACTATACTAGATATGATAATTTATATATTTCCTGTCAAGTTAGTGCATTATCTGTATCAGTGATCTGATTATTGATCGTCTAACTTATGCAGAAGGAAATACTGAATTTTATGCTTAGGAAAGAATTTTCTTTCTGTAGAAAAGGGAAAAAAAATTGGACTTGTACTAATTTCTTTTTGTTGTTCAAGAGTTGGTATCCTCCAATGTAATTTTATACATTTATCTGCCATTATGAACATGGATTTGCAAATGTGTGTACTTGACATGACAAAGACCAAAGCCTTGTATGACAAGGATAAAAGTTAAGATGCAGATGCAAAGAACTAAGTGGGCTAAATAAATGCGCAGCTCATGTTCTGAGAGGAAGGAAAGGTGTCTAAACGTTAGATAAAATATGAAGTTTCAATACCTACCCTTCCCAAATAAAAGGAAAAAAAGTTTTATGATAGTGGATGATTAGATCAATGACAGACTGAAAATGACTAAAATAAATTTAAGCTATATGATACTACCAAATTGCAATCTAACTCACTGTCATCACTATCATCAAGGAGAAGCTTGCTATACATATGTATATATAGATACCTTTGTTTTCTGATACATCTGTAACATTGTGCAAAGATTACGGGACAGATTTTTAAGGCATTTAGTTATTGCCTACATTTCATTGAATACAATGACTAAAAATCTAATGAAACTGTGTTATGCAGTATGCTAAGAATCCTGTAAAATACAAAGTATGTTTTTTAGTGAGGATTTTTTAAGTTTCATTAAATCATGCTTACCTTAATAACCTATCAAAGAAAGGTGGCAACCTGTATAAATCCTGAAAATGTGAGAGGATTTGAAAAGGAAGAAAATGAGCCTTAGTTCATCTCCGGGCTGATCAGTCATCTCATTTGTGCATCTCCTCGATCGTGCTGAAATTTGTTAATGTACTTTTGGTTTGAACAGCCTCTACTCGTCAGAAGAATAGATTAGGAAGCATAAAATTACTCTTTTCTGTCCTTTGCTCTTCAGTGCCAGCTGCAAGCTCAGTTCCTAACAGAAGCAGGATAAATACAGAAATCAAGAGAGCACTGCTAAAGCCAAAGCCTTATATGGTCAGAGATTTTTTTTCCTAATGTTGTTTAAAGTTCACTGAGAACAGCTTTGGATTCGTGTGTATGTTAACAGATTAGTCTCTCTAATAACATTCCAATCTTTACAGCATGTTGGAAGTATCTTTATTGAGTTCCTTTATTTTAACACTTGCTACCTGTCTTTAGCAAGGGTTAAAACACTTATTAGAAGTTTTATTGATGAAATACCCAGAAAAAAAAGTAGGATATGTTTCAAAGCAATGGAATTTTGCTTTGACGTCACTACACTCCTGAAGAATTCACCTCTCCACTCCACCATCAGTTAAAAACCAGGTCTAGCAACAGAAAGAAAAATTCACCTTGCAGATAGAATAGTAAGGACAACCTCCTCTTGCTGTGATTGTAGTTTATGTTACCTTTTTGTTGCTGTCGTATCAAGACAGGCCAAAATGTTATAAAGTGCAGCTCAAAAGAAAGTGAAGTCAGAAGCTGTTCACATGAAAACAATACAAGACATACAAACACCCCCGTAGTTATATTATCAAAATATGTCCAATATTGTTCATTCTGAAGTCACAAGAATGGCTCTATTTTTTCCAGACAAAACTCACTTTAAAAATAGTATGTTTCTTTTGATGTTTTGTACATGAAGACAAGATGCATAGTGCTAAAAATATTTAATATTCTCCTCTGGTGGATAGGAATACATAGGCACTTGAGGACACAAAAAGAAATTTCATTACAGAATGATCAAGATAACTGGAAATTAATATCTAAATGAATGAGGTAATTATTTATCAGGTCAAATTATTTGATTGCTCAAGGTGATCACAACATTTATTCTCCTGCGATAAATAATTGTAAAAATAAACCCTATAAACAAGCAAATAACACCAAGGGTTTTTTTCTTAATAAAAGAGAATTTTATTTTGAAAAAATGAAAATACACTTTTTGTTGTTATTTCTTTATGACAACATAGTATTTTGTACAATATTTTTTATTCAGAATGCCTTCTGTATTTAAAAAATATATTTTTCCTTGAAAAAAAATCCGTATCTTTAGAGGTGAAGTATTAAGACGCT
>NW_010248498.1:6950-7518 GCF_000690775.1 Eurypyga helias
ACTAAATATGACAGAGGTCAATTTAACCTCAGATCACAGTCATGTAAAAGTTGAAATACAACCATAAATGTCAAACTTAATAAATTTGTCATATTATAATTCCATAATTTTAAATCAGTTCTGCTTGGTGTTAAAATATTGAATTAAAATTTACTTAGCTATGTATCTCAGGTGTGCTTTCGAGTTTATCGAAGGTAAACTGGTATTAACTGGTTGTTAATACTAGATTAGTATAAGTAATGTATTAAAATGATTCCCTTAAAGAAATAAAAGTGTGTATTTATTCTGTACATTTATGTACTTGTATCTCTGAACAAACTTTTAAGATATTTCTGTATTTCACTAATGTCATGGTTTAGTCCCAACCAGCAACTAAGCACCATACAACCACTTGTTAACCCTCTGTTCCCAGCCCTGGTGGGATTAGAACAGAAACAACTCCAAAACCCAAAACATGTGGGTTGAGAAAGAAAGAGTTTGCTGGGACAGCAAACAAAAAGCAAATATTATTATTAATAATAATAATTATGAGAAAGGAATATGCAAAAACAAATGATGCACAACACAA
>NW_010248499.1:0-5762 GCF_000690775.1 Eurypyga helias
GGGGGGTGGGGGTGGGGGGGAAAAAAGCCTGTTCTCAAGGCTTTACTTCTGTTATGGTTTTTATTTGTGCATGCTTGCAACTGCCAAAAATGCTCGTTATGATCCACTGTGACTAGTGTTTTCGCAGCAGACATTTTGCCAAGTACACACAAGTTCACGAGAAAGCTGTCCAAAAAGTAACTGAGTTTTGCCAGTTCATTCTTTTAGCAGCACATCAGATAGACTTTTTTTTTTTATTCAAGTAGTGCTGTGCCATGCGCAGCTCTGGTCTTACCTGGGGCTGGATGGTTTCATTTGTATTGATTAGTTTTGTTGTCGTGATTTGTTAAATAATTTGTAAAAATTTTCATTTTACTACAGAAAATGTGTTGAACCTCAACAAACAACTGACCTATTCTGAATACCACTAATCTAAAATGGGGCAGGAAGGACAGTAACTGGCTTATTTCTAGTACAAATGGGAGGCAAATTGTTTGGACTTCCTCTTTCTAACCTTCTTTCTCTTCCAAAATGATATATCTACAAAAAATTACAGCATTAATCGTAAAACTTCGTAAATGTTACTTATGTCTTTCATTTCTTTAATAACACTTTGCACTAAATCCATTTGTCCTGATTTTAAAAGGTAATGGTAGTTCTTGTTTGCATGTAACACATAAGTAAATATTTTGTCTCTTCTAAATGACTGCAAGAAATCTGAATACATCACAAACCCTGTTTTTGAAAGTAATTAAGTTAAATTGTTATTCCAGAATTTAAGGGAAAAGTTTTCCTGTAACTAAAGGCAGAGTGGTGTATTGTAAAGGAAGAACAGCTTTTAATAAAAGCCAGATGCTTGATTTGTTTCTATGGTACCATATTTGCTCATAAATAGGAGAACTGAGTTATAAACTCTACTGTCTAAAGACTCGTCTTTGATACTGTCCTTACAAAAGGATGGAAAACATGTTTTTAGATGACTAAGTCCTATGTTACAAAAAATACCGACTGCCTTTAATAGATGTCAGACCATTTACTTACTCAACATCTGTTTTCACTTGGGAATGCTGCTTCGTTGTCTTTACATAATGTTAAGTATTTGTAGTGCGAGGGTTTTTTGTGTACGGCTTTTTGAAAATTGGGGAAGAAACTGCCAATTTGTGTAGAGACAGTTACAGGCAGGAACCTTGGCATTATGCAAGTTTTTCCTTCTGTAGGGCAGCTTGCATAGACAAATTTAGGAATCAAGAGTACAAGCTGACTGTACATAGATTGGATAGGGTACTTGGGGCAGAACGGTGGAATAAATGTGTTGATACTTTGAGCTCACCAATTTTATGCTTTCCATTGTCTCACTGTCACAGCTGGGCAGGAAGTGTGAAGGTGAATGCCTTCAGCCCCCAGGAATTGCTGTACATTTTGTGTAAAAGTTAGAGGCATGCCTCTCATTGTCCTATAGTGGGTTGATCACGTGCCCCTCCCAAGTCTGTAATTGTAATAATGATTTAAATTCTGTAAATAGGAAAATTTAATTTAATGTTGATTTTGTTTTGCAGTTACTCCTTATGGTTTCTTTATTGAACAATATTGCTCAGTTACTGATAAAGTTGTGGTAAAAGGATGGATTTGAAACTAAAAACAGTATTTATGGTAGATTTTCTAGCCATTATGCACTGTATTACACTGGTATATATTGTTGTATTTATGAGTTTAGCATTCATTTATTTTATGTCGAAAGGGATGAATGACTCTTACCTGACTTTTTACTTGTAACATGCATCTTAATGGCATGCAGAAGGAATAAAACATTAGATTCAGGGTAAAAATGGCTTTTGTTTTTAATGTGGTTTGTCAGATCATCACAGGATTGTTCAGAATGTAAGAAAATACATGCTCACAAGGTTTTATATTTTAAACTGCCGTGTTATATCAATATTTTTTCTGTGGTTAGTGGACAGGGTTGTAGACCTAGCTGCTGTCATAGAATGCTCTCATCTCACCTTGCTTTTGATTTTGGTCTGTAAACAAGAACAAAGTATTCAATTCTCCATTTGTTCTTTTTGTTTCTTTCAATGAACTAATTGTCAAACCTCACCAGCGCTTAAAATTTGAAGTAACTGAAATTTATACCTCAACAAGCAGTGGTATGAACCTGGGCATGAGTGGAAATCTGCTAGGGTGTGCAGCATCCAGGACATGCAGAACTGAAAAGTGGCTTATTGTTTAAAATAGTCACATAATACTGAATGTTTTCACTTTATGTGGTATTTTTTCACTATAATAGTAAAAGGGATGGTCAGGGAATGGTATATCAGGCTGAAGATACAGTAATGTCAAAACAAACTGTTGCAGATAATCGAATTTTGCACTGTACAGTTCATTCTTTAGAGAAATTAAGTTCAAGTGTTGAGTATTTATGAAGTATCTTGAGAGAGGGAATTTACAGTTAACAGCAGAGCATTAAAAGATGAGGTGAGAGCAGCATGGGGCTGATGGGAAGTACGAAATTTATGGCCATTAAAAAAGGTAGTGTTAGGCATAAGGAGGTGAATGTGAACAGATGGTTCATCCTACTTTCCACAAAATATGGATTTCTAAGGAGGTAGCATAAATGTACCAGCTTAGCTGGTTTTAGAGAATTTTGTAGAGACAAGTGGCTTGTTCCACACTGCCATTAATTTACTAAGTTTACTAAATTTATGTGTTGCATTTGAATACTTCTAATATGCTAGTTTATGTACATACTTCCAGTGCCCTGGAATTCAGTCGTATTTGTGCTGTAATTTGGATATGAACAGATAAATTCTCAGCAAGATGAACTTGTTTATCTTTTGTGTTTTCTCTCCGTAGCCTCGTAGACTGTTTCTTGGTAGACTCTGCAGCTGTGAGCCTTGCTATGTCTCCTACAGGAGATTTTCTAGCTTCAACACATGTGGATGATCTTGGAATTTATTTGTGGTGAGTGTGTAATGTCTGTTTCTACCCAGTATCGGGCGGGGAAGAATTCTTTTAATCACCTTTATCACAGATGGTTGGTCTGCAAAGTATCATTTCCAGGGTTTTGTATTTTCTGGTTTTAATTAAGACAAGTATTGCTGTGATTCATATATCTTGACATCTCTTGCAGTTAATATCTTTACTCTGATAATTAAATCATTTCTTGAGTGTTTCTTTCTCACTCTGAAAAATTCCTGCTATGTCGTTCCTGAAGTTTTTCTTTGACTCTACTATTTTTTTTACCCCTTTTGGGCAACACTCATGTAGTGTTACTTTCTGAAGGGCTTTTCTTCTTGTAGTTACAGTACTGAAGTAACACACCTTTTAAGTGGTTTGGCTTTTTTTTGTTTACAGACAGATAGATCGATCAATTGATTTTTCAGGTTACATTTGTTGCCTGCGGTTTTGCCTGGGGGTGTTGAATAGTTAGACCTTTCTGTGCTTAAATAAAAGTGCTTCATTGTGAATAATGACAAATGTTTGTACCTAGCCCTGGTTTATATTGACAGATAAAAATTATTTCCTTGAATGACTTTTGTGGGTGTTCCAGACATCAAGAAAATTTCCTGAGTACTGCTCTGAAACTCTATGAAAACAGGATGAATTATTTATATTTGTATAATGTGTTGTACATATTAAGTACAAAGCAAGCTATTTAGATAAGTAATTTTGCAGTTTCAAGTAAAAATAGTAGCTGGCAGTGTTTAAAGTAATTGCCCTTCATAATGCCGCGTGTGTCAGACATCCATGGCAATACTCCTTCAGCAGAACTTCCACGTTTCAGACTTCAGGTGATGTATACCACTACGTTTCATTTCTTGTTCATCTGGTAGATGAGGAAAATAATCTTCAACAGAACCTGGTAAATTGCCGTAGTGCAGTATTCTTAAACTGCAGTAAGAATTATGTCTAAAATACTTAATCCCATTCACCTGAAAATTGTTTTTAAAATGCCTGTTTTACTTTTCAGGTCAAACCGTTCTCTGTATTCACTTGTCTCTTTACGGCCCCTCCCGGCAGATTATGAACCTTCTGTGGTGACACGCCCTAGCACCTGCCCTGTGCAAGGTACTCTTCAGATCAGAGAGTATTGTATTTTCATTTTGGGGTTATATTTCAAATAGAAGATGGTTTGTTTCCTCAGAGAAAACTCATTATGTCTTAGCATTCTTTCTCTGAACTGTTCCTGTTGTTTCTAACATTCTTGGCTTACTCAGATACTAATGTTATTCACTAAAAATCTGGTCAGGTTTCTATGTTCAGACATAAAGGATTATGACATTATGATCATCTCCACATCTTCAAGGGGATTTTATAGGTAATAACATCTGTGCTATTTGCTGGGTTTCCTTAATCCCAGGCTTGTGTAAGTACCTTCTGTTTTGACATCTGTGAGGGCAGTCTGAAATTAAAGTTACTGTTTGGCGGTGGGAAGGGCATTGTTCTTTGTTCCACTTCCCTCCAACTTTTTTTTTTGGTCTGCCTGTATGCCGTGGTGTTTCCACTGCTGTATATTGTCTTGTTGGCAAGAGAATTGGGTTCAGCTGGCCTTCCCTCTACTTGTGCTAGAGTCCAGTGAAAGAAAGGCCTAAATTGCATTTCGATACATTTAATAGAAATGGTTGCACTTATGAAGGCCTCTAGATGGAGATCTTGTCTGCCCAAGTTTAACAGTGCCTTCTGTTCAGATCTCTATTTGGAGGAGAAACACACCCAGCTATAAAAGAGCAAGGAGCTTAACTGATGATGACTGCTTTATTAAGCACATATTTAGATATTCCTAAATTAGGAAAACAAGATTACATCCCAAAATTTGGAATGTTTTTATCTTATACAGTGATTCTGCTTTAATTCACTGTCTTCAGCAAATGTAAAGTTGCTGTTCAGATGCTCAGAGATGTTTACATTTTTTTTATGGTTTACATTTCTTGGTTGTTTTAGTCTTTTCTATCACATTCGTGGTTTCAGTCATGTCATATTTTGCAAAAGGAAGGGAAATAGAGGTTTGGTCAAGACCACATAGGAAGTCTAGAGAAAAGCTAATGCATATGTTTTGGTGTGTGTTGTTGTGCTTTAATGTTGAAATCTTCTTCATTTTTTATGTGCCAGTTCAGCCATACCTATGAACGTGTTGTGAAAATTGAGCATAGTTAAATGCAAAGATTTTGTGGGTACGCAACCCAGAACTGGAGGAGCTGTGTGTATATTTTAAAACAGTTAACAAAACTTCAAAAGTAATCCATTGTTGTTCTTTTAGGAATTCTATAAATTGCTTTATGTGATATCAGTAAAAGAGAATAAATCTTGTTAGTCTTTAAAACCTTGCTGATTGAGTTTTGTATTTTAGCTATAATTGTTTGCAATTGAAACTTAATCTCACAGGGTTAATAAAGAATGTTTCTGTAGCTTTTCAGCCATATGTTATGCTAGCACCCATTATACAGTTCTTAGGCATGTGTGTTTTAAAAATTTCAAAAGATAATAATGTTGTTTTGATTTTTAAAACCATAAATGTGAAATGAAATATGTGTGCTCATAAAAGATATCTGTTCTTGAAAGATGTGGATGTGGCAGGAGATGAAGAAACCTGTGATGAAATGATAGAATACGTCTCACCTGAGCAATTGGGAGAGCAGCTGGTTACCCTTTCCTCACTACCGGAATCAAGGTGGAAAAATCTCCTCAGTCTTGATGTTATCAAGGTAATGAACGATATTAGGCACACCACTACTTACTTATCATCGTATTTGAATTGTATTTTTTAAGGGATTGAATGTACCCTTAGC
>NW_010248500.1:0-9883 GCF_000690775.1 Eurypyga helias
ATCCGACAGAGCCTGCCCAGCACCTCCTGGGGCATTGCCACCACTTGCTGCTTCAGCAGAGCAGCACAAACCGGTCCTTCACCCTCATCCAGGCCTGATGCTCTGCGGGATGCCAGTGGGGAATCAATGCTAAATAATCCTCAGAAAGGGAGATGCTAGGAGAAGGGAAAAGTAGAAGACGGTGCAGAGAAACAGTAGCTTCGGTGAGAGCAGGAGCGTGGCTGGGGGGGCTGCAGACACTGGCTGTGTGCGCGCAGTGGCACGCGGGACAGGCACTCTGTAGGCAGGACATGGGCCATGGGCTCTGCTCGGCTCTAAAGGAGAAGAGGCCCCACAGCAGCAGCTTAGCGAGAGGCCTGGTGTTTGGTCTGTTCCACATCAATGGGGCGTCCAGCTGTGGCTGAGGATGAAAGCAAGCGAGAGAGAGAGGATTAAAGGCTCCCAGGGTCTCCTCTAACCCGCCTAAGACTTGCCGAGAGGGCAGTGTGCGGCTTCAGGAAGGCTTCTTCATATGGAAAATATTATGTGAGGGAGAGAAAGAGAAGGGGGAAGGGAAGAGGGGGAGAGCGAGACTGCTGTCCAGTGAGTGCTGGGGGAAGACTGATCACAAAAAGCATTTAGGAGGCTCAGACCCAGCCCAAGGAGAAAGTGCTGAGCCCTGCCGTGCCCAAGAGTGCAGTGGGGCACTGGTGTGATGAGTCTGGGAGGCCTGCAGATGGGCAAGAGGGCACGAGGTCCCAATGTGCTAAGAGCACATAGCAGCAGAAAAATAAAGGGATGAAAGAAGAGGGGAAGTGGAGAAGGGGAAAGAGGAGGCTGGCAAAAGGGAGAAGGAGAGAAATGGAGAGGGAGGTGGTGAAAGGTGGAATGAGGGACACGGAGGAAAGCAGAAGGTGGTGAAAGGCCGGCTGTCTGCTCCATTGTGTTATTAACCAGGTCGCCAGGTGGAAGCGCCCCGCACACAGCCCTCCTTGCCTGTTTCCTACCCCCGCCAAACTTCTCCCAGGAATGCTTGTGAAGGGGAACAAATTGCTAACAGAAGTGAGACATTTTGCACTGAACGCGAGCAAGTTTCCAGTGAAAGGTTTCCTGTCAGCGGGTTGGGACGGGAGGGTGTGGAGCCTTTCTGCCTGCTCTGGCAGAGTAATCCCGCAAGTTAACACGGAGCGTTGGTTATAGCACAGGATAAAGGACCTGAGGCTGGGTTTTCCTGCCTCCTGTCTTGGCTGCCACCGTTTGGCTGCTTTCACTTGCCATTATTTTCCGCTTCACCCGCGTGTGGCATTCTCGGTCTCATTAGCCCTTCGTCTGCTCCCCTGGCCACCCCCCACTGGTGAGATCTCCCAAGTATTCACAGGCTTCCAACTCTACTTTCCTCCTTGATTTATACTGTTGAACTGCGTGACCTTCCTTGACCTCATTTTCATGACCGTGTGAGCACACACATCGGCACTCAGCGAATCGCAAAGATAGTCCCTCCCTTGCAGTCCTGCCCTCGGAGCTGCAAGGACATTAACTCTCCCATTCACACGTGAGGTGGGTTTGGGGTGTGCCCACGTGCTGCAGGTGGGTGCCCCAGCACCCCCTTGCACACTGGAGTCCAGAGATGTGGAAGGTGCTGGCTAAAAAATGCTGATCTGTGTATCTTTGCACATGGAGAGTGGTGAGCTGAGCTGGTGCGCACGCATGACCAGTATGCAGGAAAATGCTCCTGTGTGGTTCACGCTGTACACAGACATGCAGAACTTTCCTCTTCTCCATCACCTATGCTTTGAAGGAGCCTCTTCCCAGAGAGGGTGGGAGGTACTGGGACAGGTTGCCCAGAGAAGCTGTGGATGCCCCATCCCTGGAAGTGTCCAAGGCCAGGCTGGATGAGGTTTGGAGCAACCTGGTCTAGTGGAAGGTGTCCCTGCCTATGGCAGGGGGTGGGACTGGGTGGGCTTTAAGGTTCCTTCCAACCCAAACCATGCTGGGACTCTGATATATGGTCTGTGCCTGTGGGAAATGCACACCAATGCTTTCTTTCTTTTCTATCTAAGTTGCTGTGCTCTTGGTCATGGCTGCAGTAGCTGAAAACTGGCTACGTGGGCCAGACACGCCAAAACACAGAGCTGGGAGATGTGCGCTGACTCCTTGGTATGGACGTACTTGCCAGGTGAGGGAATTTCTATTACCCAAAATATCCTGGTGCCCTGTGACTTCTCATGGAATAAGTGAATTTTAACAGGAGAGAGAAGAGATCACTTCTCCTGCCATCCTAGAAAACACATAGCCAGGTCTCTGCTCCTGGTTCTGAGGAATTTCAGACAAAAGTCTGAAGTTCTTAAGTGTAGGAGGAGCAGCCAACCCAAAGGTGCTGCTGGGTTTTGGAACAGCAAATCAGCTATGATCCTGTTTGCCATGCTCCAGCTGCACCCCACCCACCCTGCACTCTGACATCCCAAAGCTGAGCGTCTTCCACACTCTTACTAAATAGCTGGCAAAGCAGCTTTGCCCCCTTCCCCAGCCCAGTGGTACATAAATCCCTTTGTCCCCTAGTCTGGAAATCTGCCTTCCTGTCCCTCCCTTCCCTGCCTTCCTGGGAAGTCAGTGTGGATATGGTGCTGCCGGCTTGCCTGTCTGAGCTGCTTAGTTAAGAATAATAAACAAACTCCTAAATGGAAGGATATTCTTTAAACCTGCCTTGTGCTGCCTGCCAGGGAATGCAAGCAGCAAAGCCCACCTCCTGTCCCCCTCCAGCCCCAGCTCCAGGCTCTCCTGAAACCTGATCTCCTTTGCTGTGGAGCTGCACCATGGCCTCTGTGTGCACCTTCCCCCTTGACCCTGTCTGGATTCTCCTGTCCTTTTCCTGACACACACCCAACAAGCACACGCTCCTCGCTCAGGCACACACATCCCACAGAGGGGCACGCGGTGACGCTGCCACGTCTGCGTTGGAAGCAGAGCCAGATGTGCACTATGCCCACTGCACAGATGGGCACAGAGCAGATTGGCACGTGTCTGTGCCCACCCCTCACACGGATATACACAAACACTCCGGGGAAAGCGATGCAAATTCCCACCGTGCCAACAACTAGAGGCTGCTCACCCCTTCGGAAACCCACTGAGGCAGTGCACACCGGTCAGGGGCAGAAATGCTCCGAGGAGTTCACAGACACATGGAAGTGCCAGAGATAAAAAAGCAACATGGCACTGAACCTGTGAGGAAGCGACGGCCTCATATCCCAGCATGGCAGCAGAGCACACCCAACAGCAGGCTCACTGATAACCCAGCCAGCATGTCCTCATCCCTCTCACCTCCTTTTGCAGAGGTGTCCATCCACCTCTTGCTATTTTTCTCTCTTTCCTTCCATATATGTGCACTCTGCCTTCACTCTCACATATCCCAGCTTTCCCCTGTGTACCTGCTGCTCTGTGCTCCCATTCCCTGGAGGTTTACCTCTCATGCACCACCCTTACTTGTGCTGGGAATGCAGACCTTCCTGTACGCATCCGTGTTGCCTTCATACACTCTTTGCAGCTTCTCTGACACAGGCATGTCTTTCCCTGTCTCTCCATGACGCTCATGCACCCTTTCTTTAGGTACACGGGCATCTTCTCCCACCTTCTCTTGCTTGTTCCCCCCCTTCCAGCCCACAGCTTCCCAGCTTTCCTTCTCTGTGACCCGTTTTCCTCATGCCAGCATTCACAGCTAGCAGGAAGAGGATGTCAGTTAGAGGCTAAGCAGTCCCTGGGACCCTCTGGCCTTGCCACACTTTTCAACCCACTTCTCATTTTTCTTCTTCTCTTTCTGTAATTTATTGTTTTCAGCTCTGCTCCTCCTCAGTGCCTGCTAAAGGGAACTCGTCTCCTTGCCTCCTCTCTGCTCTCATCTTAAGAGAAAGGGAAAAACCCATTTTGCTCTTTCCCCAGCTCCAATTCCCCTTCCACCCCCACACCCTCCCACCCCCCTTCCCAGCCCTGAAACCTTTTCCTGATAGTGTTGCTGTAACTGTTCAATTAAACGAGCAATTACAAAATCAATCAAACCGAAACGTGTGCTGCGCGCTGAGGGGGGACCGACTGCAGAGTGGGGACGTCGCCTGAGCCTGTCCCAGCCTGAAGGCAGCTCGGCTCACGGCTCAACTGAAATTGTCTCGTTTGATGGTGAGATGGTGCTCTGAGGACAGGTACTGCTTCTGCAGGGTCACGCTCTGCTCTGTTAACCCAGCGTCACCCGCGAATTTCCCCTCTCCGGGAGAATCCTGGCCAAGCTGTTAGTGTTAACCGTGGTCTTTGCTTTGAACTGGGCAGTAAGAGGGTGCCAGTTGGAATAGGTCATTAGGGATGTTCAGATGAGGGTGGTTTCTGCAGCAATAGGAAGGAAGGAAAGAAAGTGAAGAGCTGAAAATGGGTTTTGTTGAGTAATTTCATGGAGTCCCACATGCTGACTTCCCCTCCCCTTCTCTGGGTGTGTTGCTGCTCCTGCTACACACTTAACAAATGTCGAATCAGCATGTGCCACGGCGCTTTGCCACTCTCCTGTTTTCTCACCAGGCGACCCTCACACTGTCGTACTACCCACTATCCGTGTCTCCTCAGAACTACAGCCATGATTTTCACTGCAGGAATTCCCTTTTGACACCTGCAGCCCTCTTGGTGCTGTCACAGGCTGTCCCTGGCACACAGGCACAAATCCTTCCAAACTGATCACAAAGGAGAGATGAGCTGGAGAAGAGGTTGGGTTAAGCTGAAAATGTGCAAAGCAGATGAGTTTGGGTTCATACGTGGGCAGAACCTTGGCAGCTTTCCAGCGGCATGAGGAAGTCAGCTTTAGCATATGGTATTTACTGAGGACACCCAGATCCTGCTCTTGGTTCCACCAGCGAAACCCCATCACTGTCTCATCCCTTGAAAGGCTGAGGCAAACTGATGAGAATTTGGGCTAGAGAGCTTAATGGAAAGGACAGGGAAGGCTTTCTGTCTTCTTATGGGCAACGCACATGAAAGGAGCACCTTCTGCAGAGCCCTTGGGGCTGTCAGGGGCATGCCTTTTGCTGGTGAGTTCTGCTCCTGCGCGTCGGGGAAGACTGCCCTCCCAATTTAAGGGAAGTGGGAATGGAGCTATTTAATGAGGAGCTCTTATCCCAGACTTGATCCTGATTTTGCACTGTCAGAAAAAAAACAGCATCCCAAAGGCTTATCATTCCTTTAAGAACAGAAATCTGCTGAGTTTCCTAGGGTAGGAGTCGGTTTGGCTTTAATATTGAGTGAGTAATACTTAAAGCCTGGTCACCCTTTAGGTCCTATGGAAACACAGGACTGACACACTTCCTAATGCAGCAGGAGGTGTGCAAAGCAATTAGCAAGGATGCTTTAATGAGGTCCCCCATCCCCACTTTTTCTTAGTTGGGTCACAGCCTGATTTACTAGTGTTATATATATTAAAATATTGAAGATCAGCGCCAATACACAAGTGCTGCTTTACACCTGTTCCAAAGTTCCCGGTGTCTGACAGTGACATTCGGTGCTGTTGCAAAGCTCATCCACTTGGAAATGATACGGTGAAGAGGGCTGGAAAGGGAGGAAATTTGGTAGGGGGAGCAGTGGGGGTACGTTGATTTTTATGCCACTTGTCTTGCTGATGCCATGTTACCTTGGGTTGTACTGGTACCATTTAGGGTGTATTTACTGGGTAATCCAAGGATGCCTGGAGCCTGTGGCCCTGGTATTTGTATAATCATGGAATCACGGAATGGTTTGGGTGGGAAGGGACCTTAAAGACCATCTAGTTCCACCCCCCCTGCCATGGGCGGGGCCACCTTCCATAGCCCAGGTTGCTCCAAGCCTCATCCAGCCTGGCCTTGGACACTTCCAGGGATGGGGCATCCACAGCTTCTCTGGGCAACCTGTCCCAGTGCCTCCCACCCTCTCCAGGAAGAATTCCTTCTTGATGTGCCATCTCAATCTCCTTCTTTCTGTTTAAACCCGTTACCCCTTGTGCTGTCACTCCCTGCCCTTGGAAAAAGTCCCCCCCAGCTTTTTTGTAAACCTAAATAAATGCATCTTTCAAAGCACCTCAAGTCTGTGGCATCAGCCCGGCTGTCCAGCCCTCATGGAGGCAACGCATGTCTGTCTGTCTGTGAGCGCTATTCCGTTAGGAGTATTTTCATTTCCTATGACTTGGGGAACTCCCTGAGGTGGTTTCCTTCGGCTCTCAGTGCTAGGAAGATTTTAGTTCATGACTTTGAGGCTAAGACGGCTGGTACCACTCCCTGTCAGCCTGGGGTTAGAATGGACAACTGCAGAGCCCAAAGGCGGTTCCCATTTGGACCCAAGTATGTGGGAGAGGGCTCATTCATGGGAAAGATCCAGAATGCCAGAGCAATGTTATTTCCAACCCTCTTGTCCAAAAGCTACCTATCTCTCACCCGTGGCTCTACCCTGTCCCTTGGCTCCCTGTCCATGCTGGCACGTGTGAAACGGCTCAGCCTGTCCCCTGCCAGACAACGGCAGGGCCATCTGTCAGTCGCATGTGGGAAGGAGCAGGTTACAATTCCCTGATTAGGAGGCAGGAAAACCCAACTGGCTCCTTGGAGGACAAGCCCCGCTGCAGCAAATGAAGGCTACAAAGGGGCTGCTGGGGCGAGAGTCCTCTGAGTCCCTCCAGTTTGTTGAGGTGGATGAATGGACCCGAACACACTCTCATGTAGTTTCTGTCGGGTGGGGAGACTTTGTCTCTGAGGAATTAACTCCTGATTTATGGAGGGCTTGCTCCTGACTTGCAGTGAGATGAATCATAGGGAAATTTGCCCCCTGCTCCCTGCTTAGGGTAACGCGTTGCCTGCCCAAAGCGATAGACACCCAGTTCACGTCCTTACAGACCCCAGTCTGGCATTTCTGCACCCCCAAGCTCCCGCTGCCTTTGCCAACACGCTCTGGGGCCTGATCCTGCTGGGGCAGTCCTGGGCGAGGGAAGCGCGGCTGTAGTCCCACGGATTGCATGTGCTTTGGTGCAACGCCACGTGCTCGCGGCGCAGGGGTGGGACCGCATAAGAGCCTTCGCTCACATCCAGCTGTGGGTTTGCCATCTATATTTGGTAAAAAAATGATTTGGAATTGTTTGTTTGTGGCTCCTTGGAAACCCCCCTTAAGAAACGGCTTCTTTTGTTTAGTTACTTGGGAAAAATATGTTCCCCTCCTTCGTTCACTATTTTGAAACATTAAAAAAAGCAAAGCTTTAAAGAGCCCACGAATATCCAGGATGGACTGTCAACGGCAGCCTCTCTATCTCTGCTCATGGCTCAGCGCTTGCCTTGCTCTTCGCCTCTTCCAGACGCACTGCTCCACCTTCTTGTAAATTCTGACAATGAAAACACTATTTAAACGTCCTCGAAGTTTCTCTTTCCATTGAAAAAGGGGATTTATTCTCTTCTTTTTTTTTTTTAATCAGAATTAATGTGATTCTAATGTGTTCCTTTTGATCTTCAGGGGATTTTTTACACTGATGATCCCTAATTTTGAAATGATTTTTTTTTTGGTTTTAATTGTTTTAAAAAGCTTTAGCGTAGGGGGAAAAAAAAAAATCCATCCTACTTCTTTGGCACATCTTTAACCTTTAAGTACCTCCGGAAAAAAAATATTTAAAATATATTATACATTTTTAAACAGGGTGCTTTTGACAGGTCAGTTTCAAACCTCTCTCTCCTTTCTTGTGCTGTGTTGGAATAAGACAATTTTGCAGCTTGGATTTTTTTGACAGTTAAATTGCAATGTAGGCAGAGGGTGGAATAGGGATCCTGTCTCTTTAACTCTCTAACTAGACAAAGACTTTTCCCCTTTGAGAGCTGAGCCCGGGATCAGAACTGTCAGATGATCTCGTAGCACTTGGGAGAGTTTGCAAAGTCATAATTATATCTTTTAACCTGTCTTGCTCTTTGCAAAAGAAAGGTCCTATTATATTGAAATGAGATTATTAGCCATCAAATACTTTCTTTCTTGGGATTCTTCTTCTTTAAAAAAAAATTCAAATACCTTAACTACTTTGCAATTGAATTTTTATAAGATTTACTTTTTACTAAATAAATGTTCTGTAGCAGTTATTTTTTAAAGTATTTTTAAAAGGGTGTTTTCAATATGCAGATGCAAAAAAAAATCAGACTAAATGTCTGAAATGTCACCTGTATAATTAAAGGAAGGTAAAGTTTCAGAGCTGAGTTCAGGTTTTTTTCCCTGGCTTAGTCGGTGAGCTTCACTATTCAAAACCCTGCTTCTTTTCCTGATTTCATTGCCAGAAATATATTTTTTTTTCATGAAACCAAGTCATTTTCAACCTTCCATTTTCTCTCTTTTTTTTTTTCCCCACATCTTTTCTTCCCCACACATGAAAAAAATGAAAATCAAACCCTAAATAACTGGGGACGTTTGTTTTGGATTTTTTTTTAAACCCACACAATTAAAATCACTGCACTGCAGTGTCAATATGTGCTTTAACAAAAGGTGACGGCTGCATTACAGCAATTGAGTAACACCAAAAACCTCCGTAAAATATGATATCAAATTCAAGTAAGAGCCTCTTTAAACGAGCTCATCCAAGTACCAGTTGGCAAAATAGTTACACCCAGGCCTAATATGAAACTTGAGATTAGTTCCAGGTTACACAAACAATAAATATTTTGCATGTGTTTCAATATCTAGCTCAATAAGGATTGAAATGAATATAAAATAGTTGAAATTCGTGAACAATCTCGGCCTCATTCAAAGACCTCTAAGTCAACGGAGGATCCTTCCACCTGCTACAACAGCTTTGGCTCAAGCACCCCTTTGTTGGAAGTGATTGGTCACTTTAATCGAATGATTAAAGTGCTGTCATTTATAGCTCTATAATTCAGATTGTGTCAGCCTTTCCATTATAAACTCCCCTTCTTTTCAAGGGTGGGTTATGTCTTGTCCATAAAAATTCATTCTGAGATTAAATTCAGCGTGTTCCGATGTAACAAAGGAATCGTTCCTTCTGCAGACAGAACCCCCCATTAAACTCACAGGATGCCAGGAGGTCACAACTGGTTTACTTTTTTGAAGGGATTAGATACATTTACCTTTTAAAAAATGCTCTGTAGGGTGCACAGGGCCCAATCCTGCAGCACCCTCAAAAATGGGAGTAAGGAGTGGTTACGATAACGAAGACTACTGCTGTGAGCAAAGTTACTCGTATGTGTATGTGCTTGCTAATGCCACTATGTGTGTGGTGCACACCCTCAGGAAGATCCTCACTTGCATGCTGTCATAATGTCCGTGTATGTTCTCCTAACTATGTACTTTTTTTAATACCAAAGACTAAGACTAAAGGCCATTATTTAATACACATTTCTTTAACCTTCTCAAGAAGATGCCTCAGTCGTAATGAAAACCAGGAGACTGACAGACTAGAAGAACCTCCCCAGTGTTAAATAAGGCCCTGATTCTGAATGTATCCCACCTGAGGGTTCATAAAAAACCTCAGGACAGGAAAGTTAAGAAATTCATTGAGCTGCACTTTATATAAACCTAAGCACCTGCTGAATGTTAAGCACATTCCCTGTATCTCTAGAGCTCCCCCGTGTTCCTGTTGCTTTGGTATTGAAACCCTCCCTGTCTTACCGGGTGTTAATTAGTCACAACGCTATTACAAACTAAAGATTTCTTTTTTTGTCCCCTGGCTTACAGGACAGACCCAGTGCCTTCAAGCAAACTACCTGACCCTGCATCAGCGGGTGTTCTCTGTCCATCCAGCTTTCCGTTCCCATTTTCACGCTAAAGCTGCAACACCAACTACCTCTGAGTTCAAGGTAGGAGCGAATGTCTGGTTTTATTTCTGCATTTGCATCCTTATATTTCTTTTCCAACTGGATGACTCAAGAGGAAA
>NW_010248500.1:9896-11209 GCF_000690775.1 Eurypyga helias
ACCTCAATAAGCTTCCTTTAAGTGCCATGTGTGCGAGAGGGTCGGGCAGGTAAATCTAGAGAGCCAATTCAACCTGTGTAAATTGGCAATGTCCCCTTGACTCGCTGGAACGGCTCCAGTTTGCACCACTGAGGATCTGCCTTGGAATTTCAAGGCTTCTCAGTCACCATCATAAATATCTTTTCTTTTTCTTGGCAATGACCTCAATAAGCTTCCTTTAAGTGCCATGTGTGCGAGAGGGTCGGGCAGGTAAATCTAGAGAGCCAATTCAACCTGTGTAAATTGGCAATGTCCCCTTGACTCGCTGGAACGGCTCCAGTTTGCACCACTGAGGATCTGCCTTGGAATTTCAAGGCTTCTCAGTCACCATCATAAATATCTTTTCTTTTTCTTGGCAATGAAATAATCTGTAGAGTGGTTCCAAAAAATTAAAAGAAGTTGTTGGCAGATGTGTCTATTAGTTTGAGCTGGAGATTTTTGGCTTTTTTGAGATTTGAGCTCAGATGTGGGGTAGCATGGAGGCTTCTCGATGTCCACAGTAGCTTTACCTTTGGCTGTGCAGTCAGCTGAGCTGTCCCTAGAGGAAGGTGCTTTGTTTGCCAGGGTTGACTGTGGGGAGGCAGAGAAGATGTTTAAATGAGACACCCTGGAAATAAGAGGAGGAATTCAGGATCCTCCCCTTCCCTCACTGACGAGTGACCCGGGTGAGTCCTTGAGAAGTCCACTGAAGTCGGTACCTTTGTTCCAGCTTTTGACGGGGTATGAATGTAAGCAGTAGGTGATGTCCCACTTTGCCTACTTGAAACGTAGAAAATAGCGCCTTTCTCAACTGCAGATTCCTACGGAAAACGCTCTCAGGCTTCTGGGAGTAAAATTCCTCTGCAGGGCAGGAGGTGTTATGCCTTTGGAAGCCCTGCAAAGTCAGGCCCCGTCATTGCAGTGGAAGGAGATTGGGGTTGGCGCCTCTGTGGGTGTGAGTGTAAACATCCATCTGGGTGTGCCAACTAGAACGTGCCCTAGCTTTGTTATTCCTAAGGCCCGGCTCCACTTAAACTTTCTCCTGAGTGATTATCGACGTGCTTGCAGTTCCGGGGGATGTGGAAATTGGCTTGTTTACTCTGATTTGGCAACAGTGAGCCGTCAGCCCTTTGAGGCACTGGAGTGCTTCCTTGAAGTCAAGAGTTGCTGTTCAGCAGCTTTGCAGGGCAGATCTGAGAAGAAACTGAGCCTGTATTTTGGACAGAAACCTGAGATCTCAGTCGGCATAGCTCACCTCAACCGTACCCTGAGCATTGCTTCCTGCCGATCCTCCC
>NW_010248500.1:11220-41586 GCF_000690775.1 Eurypyga helias
CTCCTATTGAGTCTGGCCAGTGCTCAGACTCACCAAAGCCAGTGCAAACCAAGGTGAAATGTTGTATAAATTCCCAATCTGTTCTTAAATTGCCTAGATTTTTTAATTTGGTCCTGGGACTCGTTCAGGAAAAACGTCAAAGCCCTCTGCTCCGTTATTTGTGCTGAGCTAAAAATAACTTTGGGGGCCCCACCTTAACTGAACGCACTCCCTTGAAAACAGAGCAGTATACAAATACCCGTGTGCTGGTTCTCTTAGATTTCTGGCAGCCAGAAACCAGTCATCAGAAGCCAGAAAACTATTACTCCTTGTGGTGTCACCCTTCCTGATAGGAATCAGTGGGTCTGCTGGAACCCAGCAAGCAGCAGCTCCAACACACGGAGGAAGGACTTGCTTAATTTCCAGCAGGCCGTGGCCAAGCCTTCAGTCAGAGCCACCAATACAGTATCTAACACTGTTGGTGCCTTAACACCAGTGTAAAGAAAAAGTGCTGCAGTAGGGGATCACCCCTCTGTTGTCTTTTTCTTTTAATAGTAGTGCAAAATCTGAACTAGGAGTCTGGGCGGCATCTTGAGTGCTTGCCTGCCTCCCTCCAGGCAGTCTTCCACAGGGGTTGTCTGCTCCAGCCAGTCATGGGGCTGGTCCTGGTTGAATTTACATTATCAGAGGGGATGATGCTCTCACCCTCCATGTGTTTCATCTGTGGACAATTCCTTGGGCACTGTAGTATGTTATGGTCCTGAAAATGTATTTCCAAACTGTCCTCCTCGTCAGGTCTCTGTGATGACGTTGGTGGGCTGTCCAGCTGCCCAACCCAATTTATGTGTGCACCTCTAAACACCTCATGCTTGGAGCCCTTTGGGTCAATACTAACTTCCCAAGCTTTGCGAAGTGGAGCATTTCTCCTGAAGCAGCTCCACTTCTCCTTTCTGGGAAGACGGTCCTCAGATACTCAGCACTTTACAGGTTGGATCAATGGGCAATTGTTCCAGAAACACACTGAACTTCCCCAGTCTGGGTCTCTTCCCCCACCCAATCTTTAAAAAAAAACCCGGAGATTTGAGCAAAAATAGAAAGAATAAGAAAACAAGTTCTATCATAACTTTTGTCAAGGGCAGAGAAATAATTTCCCAGCCTGCTCTACTCCTTCACAGCCCCAGAAAGGTTTTATGAGCTGAAGCAGTCAGTCTCTCAGGAGGTGCTTGAGAGGAAAAGGGAGACCACGAAACCAGGGCCACATTTCCATCTGGAGCAACAGCAGTGTTTCAGGCAGTGGAGGCTGAGTGCTTCCCCCTGGCCATGGCCTGGGCCAGCTGACCCCGGCTTGTGGCAAACCTCTTAGTGTCAGGGAGCCGACACCTGCCTCCTCTCTCTGGTGACCATTCCTGAGGACTGGGTACATCTTGATTCCATATTTTGATTTTACAGGCCCTGCACAATAATCACATCTTAATTCACCCTCCCACCCTCCCTCCTCTCCTCTCTGCTGAGGAACAGCAGACGGGAGATTTCATGTGCCATAAATATTTAGATTGTGCCTGTGTGTTTATAACACTTGCCGAGAGTGTAACTGGAGCAGCTCACACTCGGCAGCAACACCTGACGCTAGGGAAAGTTTTCCACCACCTCATATGGAGCAAACAGCCGTGTGCCGCAAGCCAACCGTGCACCAGGGACCAGTAGCTGTGTTGTCCTGCCCCGTTCTCCCCCGCCACACCGACGAATAATAACAACAATAACTGTTCGGACATGCTTTCGTGTCCCTTAGGAGCTGCTGCTCTAAAGGACCCTGGAAAAAAGCTGTGGTTGGCATTGAACGGAAACTTTTTGCAGTGTTACCATGGGCATGTGGCATGGGGGAAGCGTGTCCCCCATGTGACTCATAGGTTCTAGGCCATATGTGCTGGGAGATCCATAGCGCTCGTATGTGTCTCGGCCTCTCCAACATAGCTCAAGTGTCTTAATTGCATGACAGAGTTGCCTTAAGAGGGTGGAATATCTAATGCAGGAGCTTTTTACGAGTCGGTCAGAGCTCAGGAAGGACAGCAAAGCTGATATTTACTTTGGGCACACAAGAATAGGCCAGCTGAGGTTCTGGACGCCGTTCCGTAGCTGCCTGGCGCAGGCCAGGTTGGCTGTGCTGGTCGCCCAGGTTATGTGGAGTGGGTAGGCTGGCAGACCAGGCTCGGCAGCTCTTCCTTGCTGGAGCAGGAAGAGTGCATGAGCGCATGGCCGTGTCTCCAGCCCCGCTGGCTGATGCACAGCGGTCAGCCCTGCACTTTCCAGAGCATCAGGTCTCTTAAGTGTTATGGAATTTTTTGTGCTTTAATAAATACGTTTTTACTAATGCTTCTTCAGGGGAAAATATTTTTCTTTTGTTTCCCTGTGTAGCCTCTTTAGGACTTTCTGGTGAAGTGAAGCCAATAGTACTAGTTTTGGCTCTTTTTTTCCCCTGTCCTGTGCTTTTTTTTTCCTCTCTCTTTTTGGAGAGGAAATAAATCTCTGTTTTCAGTCCCTTCCCTTGCTCCTATTCCACTTACCTGTTGGTTCTCTGTTCTGTGGCTTTAGACACAGGAGCAAAGACTCACTCGCAAAGGTAGGAAGGATTTTCCTCCCTGAGCAGGTGATTTGATACTTGTCTACTGTGGGCATTGCTCAAACCTTTTCCCTGGAGCCTTTAATACTTGTGGTGGGCAGAGATAAGGCATTACAAGAGAATGGGTTGTCAGTGATGGCTGGTTTGGTAAGTGTTGGGCTCCTCAAAGATTGGTCTTCACTACCAAGTGGCCAATTTTGAATTTGGTGCAGTGAGGACTGGAACTAAGAAGGAAAAAAGAGGGAGAGAACCCTTCCTCATCTTGTTTTAGAATAAATGAATGGAGAGGAAACATAAACTCAATTTTATGTGGATTATAAGGCACCTATAAAGAGAGTCATATGAACTGAGACACTTGGCTCTGTTACCCTAATGATACCTATGGAACAATATGTGAAACCTATTACACTATTCTGGATATATGTGTGTATATATATTTATATGTATGTACAGAGAATGAGGGAGAGAGAGAGACGAAATATGGGGCCTTTATTTTTATTGGCTTCTGCAAAGAATAAATTACACAGCAAGGGCAAGGTTAAATTATTGTAAATGTCTGTATGAAAGGCATCACTTAATTATTAACAGTCCACTACAAATAAAAGGTACATATGCTAAAATGGCCTGACCTGCTGGCTTGTGGGTTTTTGTTTAAAATTGTTGGTGAGGCCCACAGCTGACTTGTTCTCCATCAGACAGGCTGGAAAAAGAGGCAGGGTAAGATTTCATTGCAGAGAGGGTTATATCCCTCTCTACCAGATGTTAAATGAATGCCTAGAAAATGGGTAAGGGGAAGGTGGGGGCTTTCTGAAAGCGGGGCAAATCACCGTGAGGAATGAAGGACATGTAAAACTACCTGGATGGATGGGGAAAGAGGGAAAATCCAAGAAGTGACTGGTTTACTCACTGTAAAGTGTGTCTTGCACTCTTTCTCTCGTATGACTTGCCCACCAATTAGGCCACAAAGGGTGGGAGTTTCTGACAGCCAAGCTCTTCACCCTATCCCAGTTAGGGAAAAGTTGGAACCCCTTTAAAGAGCTGGTTATCCCCCATGTCCTGTGGTCCCGCTATGCATGTTGCAAGGACTGGGAGCTGCACAAGGTAAGCAATAAACCAAAGCACTCCTCGTTTCTATTTGTGAAAAGACAAGACAGTGGCCCAAACTGCCTCAGCTCACAAGTTGGCCACCAGTGAGGGCCGTTGCTTTGCTTAAGGTAACCTCACAAGAGAGCTGAGACTGATGGTGCCATGTCACTGCCTCTTGCTATAGCTCATCCGAACACCATACCTCTGGAGAAGAATACTGGGCTCTCTGGCTCTAGCTTCCCAGCTCTGGCAATTGCTGTGTTAATAGGAGCAGGAAGGTGAGGCTTGCAGGACCCTTGTGCAGCATTTGTATGTACATAAGATGCTTTACTCTTCGTTTTCATTTGGACAATATCTCTGTGAACAAGTAGCACCGTAGGGCAGAGCCATCTTTGCAGAGACCTTCTCTCCCATCCACAGCCAAGTTTGACTCCTGTCAAAGGCAACTCAAATGTATGAACAGGACACCTTCCTACTGGCATCCACTTATGTTTGCAGAGCTTTTCAATCCTTTGGGCTGCACCTGAGGAGTCTGCAAAAGGTACTCAAAACCATCCCAGGATGGAATTTCCAGAGGGAAACTTGGAGGCTTCAGTAGGTTGGGGGGAAAAAGTAAAAGGCTAAAAATCCATCAGTCTATATGAATGAAAGAACTCAGTGGAAAGCTCTACCTTTCACTCCCTTACAAAATTAAAATTGCTTTTGGCAAGGCAGGAGACGTCTCTCTGATTTCACATTCAGCTGCAAGGCCAGACGGAATCGCTCGGAGCGGCTGGGCTGACCTCCTGCATACAGCCGGCCAGGGATTTCCACCTGCGTGCTCCAAGCAGTCCCTGGTGGAGCTAGGGCATTGTCTCTTAGGGAGAGACATCCAGTCCCGCTTTAAGGATCCCAAAGGATTTGAGAATTTGTTGCCTCTCCTCCCCCTTGGTAAGCTCTTCCACAGGCAAGATGTGCCAACAACACCATTTGCTCATATGGAAAAACAGGATGACTAAGAAAATACGCCATGTGAGCTTGATCCTGATGGATTTTAATGCAGTTTGGCGCCTGAGGAGAAGGGACAAAGAGGAGGAACCCAAATCATCACTATCCAGTGATCCCTACACCCATCTGTGGGTGTGCTGCAAAGCATCCCTGACCTTGTCTTTGCCACTTAGATTTAGTAAAGCTGCATCACGTTATTGTGCGGCGCTTTTACAGCGGCCTCTTCATCTGCTGGCTCCTGCGTCAGGCGTTTGCAGAATGTCCATCTCTTCTTCCATAATACTAAAATTCCCATCAGTGGCTGCGTCTCTGCTTCCTGCTTTCCCTTCATCCCCTTGGCTTCAGCTGCTCTCTGCAGGAACATGCGTGAAGGCTTCCAGCACGGGCTGGATGGCCTTGCCCTTGTTCCAAGGCTCGGCTCTCTGTAGGTGTTAAGAAATGGCTCCAGGCAAATTGAATTTTGGTGCAGTTTCTCATCACATCAGACCTCTCTTCTGCATGGAGGTTTGAAAACATGAGCCTGGAGTGGCTGGGGAAATTCCAGGTCTAGGTGAAGACTAGTTGGATGACAGGTAAAGTCTCTGGTCTACACGATTCGTCAGGTCCTATCTCTGTCTTTTGCCTTTGTGAGAGTCCAATCTTTTCCCATAAAGCCCTTGATGACAGTGGGAGCAAGAAAATACTAACCCGCTGCTTCTTTTTGTTTTGGTCACATATGAAAGAAGAGCAGAGTGCTTTAACTCTACTTGCAGACACGAATAGAATTCCTCGCTGGGAAAACCTGACTCCACAGGAGGTATGTCTTAGAACAAGGGGGAAAGCGTGTCGTGACCACGCCAGCCAACAGTAGCACAGCCTGCTACAGACCCCATGGGCTGCTGAGAATCTCTATCATTCACATCTTATGGACTGGTTTGGCGCGTCTCCAAAGGCCGTTGGCAGCCGTTCAAGGCCTCGCAAGGTGCTGAACACGCTGAAGTTCCCATTGTCTCCGCCGTCCGCCTGTGTGCGGGGTTGGATTACCCCCCGCTTGCCTGCGTGAGCGGGACTGGGATTTGGCTGGGCTTGGATGTTTCGATGGTTAGCTGGAAGTACAGGGGAAGGTTTTGTAAGGTGGCTTTTCACCTTGCACGCGAGCTGCAGCTGAATCCCCAGCTAACAGCTTCTTGTTTCTCATGGTTGTGGCTGGTAGCTGGCCGTAGGAGGGTTGTGGGTACAGCACACGTGTCAGGACTGTTGATTGCATCGATCCGTACGGCAGCAGGGATGGAGACGTGTTGGTGAAAGGCCCCTGTGTGGAGCGGTAGGACAGCCGGCGAGTGGGAAGTGGTGTTTGCTGCTGGGGTTGTAGCTGCAAGGGGTGAGTGGCTGTTGGTTTGAACTGTGCCCGCTGTCACAGGGGGTGCGATTTTACTGTTTCTTTGTTTTCTTGGGGTTGTGAATAGGTTAGAAGGGCTGATTGCTGATCAGGAACAGAACAACTGAGGGAGGTGGAGGGAAGCAGCCCCCACAAGTTGGGGGCAGCCTGCGAAGGAGCCCTGGGAGAGGACAACCCTTTTCCAGAGGCAAGAATGGGGCAGGAAGGGGGGCACAGCGTGTGGGACAGAGGTAGTCCACGAGCGTGCTCCTAGCACGTGTATTCACGCACGCCGTCCTCTCAATTGGTCCTGAAAGGAGCTGTGACTGGGGATAAAATGTCATGGTAGCAGCCAGTGGCTGTAAAATCTGGGGTCTAAATGAAAGGGAAAAAGTGACAAGGGGAAAAGCGAGGTCGGCCCCACCTTGCAGGGTCTGCGCTGGAATGTGTTTGCACTCCAGGGTGTGCAGTGCCTGAGAGCGCGTTAGCAGCAGTGTTGAGTTAGTAATACGAACCCTACACAAATACCTCCGGGGCAGACAGGTCCATTGCAGGCTGTGTTTATTTAATAAAGAGCCAGTGAAGTAACTGCAATTTCATTGTCAATTTACTAATGCGTTACAGTTATGTTTCTTAACCTCATTGTTTGGGCTCAGGAGCTTGCAGTGCCTGGCCAAAACTTTCCTTTTTTCTCCCCTTTATCCCCCCCCTCAAGTGTAAAACACATTTTTATTATGACTAGAATGTCTTCTATTTATCAAAAACTGGGATTAAAACCCTCAACTCCCCCCTTTCATGCACATATTCAACTTGGCAACGGGTCGGTTTATTAACCTCCTAAAAGCCTCACTCGCTGTTTTTTTTATTTTTTTTTTTTTAAGAGAAAGAAAAACACGCACGTTTGTGCACACACTGACACACGTTCGCACACACACACACGTTTTAAAAGTTCATCTGGGAAGAATACAATGGAAACTGGCTGGAAAGAGATGGAGCTGTGCGTCTTTGTGGTCTGGGAAGTCTGACTACAGCCTCCTACTCTTTCGGATGGAAATCTGGGTTTGAAACGCGCTTGCACGTTCTCAATTAAAAAACCAAACAACACACACACGACCCCTCCCCAGGGCTAAATTGAGAAAAGAATTGAGCTTTTGGATGAAGATGGAAAGAGGTTGTCGGGGTGGTGCCGAGGAGCTGGTTTGGGTTGAGTATCAGCAGGTCTCTGCAGTGATGCTGTGGAGAGCAGGGCAGTCGCCAAGGTTTGGTAGATGCCCTGATCCCACACAGGTCCCGGCAGGAGACGACTCTTCACCTCTCAAAGCCCTTCTCGAGTCTTGGTTCCATCACGTCTGACGTCAGGGAAAAGAAAGTAATCCCATTTTGGTCTCTCTCCCTAACAGCTCCTGTTGCTGCTGGTTTCATGGCCAGGCTGCAGATTGGAAGGGAGGTTTTCAGTGGGTGCAGATTGGTGTGGCCCTGTGGAAGGCTCCATCATGATCTGGGTAGATAACCACCCTTGTGTGTGCAGGCAGGAGAGTTTGTTTCAACCTGTTGTCTTGTCCCCAAAGACTGGGTATCCTGGGAGGAAACAGGGTCAGACCGTATGGAAATGGTTGGAGAACTGTGATGAACTGTGAGAAGCTCCCTTGATTTTCTCCCTTTCCTGTCTGGGAATTCCTGAGGAATGTGCACCTTTGGATGGTTCTTCAGCCTCCATCAACATGTCCCAGCCCTAGTCCATGATTTGTTCATCTCTCCAGGGCTTCTCAGCAGGCTCCCACCCTGTAAAGGCGGGCTGATAGTGAGCTTGGGTGGGGGTAGAGGTGGGATGTGGGAGCAGGGGTGGGAAGCTTGGCTCTAGACAGAACACAGGGACCTTCCAGAGTTCCCACCTAGTCAACGTTTTAGCTCTGTGACACTGAAAGCTTCCCTACCCCACCGCTGACAGGGAGTGGGTTGTTTGGGGGAGCAGCTGTATCTGTGGGTACATCCTGTGTCTGTACCTGTGTCCCTACAAACCTGTCAGTAAGAGAGATGACATTCAACAGGCAAAGCTCAGCCTGGATGCTGCCTGGTCATTTGTCCACCCTTTCTACAGCCTCAGAGCAGCCACTCAAATTTGGGGCTTTCACGTTCTGCCCTGTAGATTTTGCCCACTTGAAGCGCTCCCGACACCGTGCGTTTCAGCCGGCGTATCTGCCTTGGCTTCTCAGCTGCTGGTTTCCACAGGAGGTTCGTCTCTCCTGCTCCTGCACACAAGCCAACATTTCAGCGTGGGGCTTTCCCCACATCTCGCTTTGAACACATCCGAAGGCCAAATGCACTGCAGGCAGCCGTAGCGCCCTGCCCTGCCCTAACCTCTGCTGCGACCTAGAAGAACCGCACTGTCTGCTCCGTGAAAGGGTTTGATTCAGCCCTTCATGCCCGGTCAGCACTCAGGCCCCTCCGCAACACAAGCTACCGGTCGTGACAAATTACATGGCTTGGCTTCAGAAGGGCGCTGAGAACTGACCCCGCTCGCCTCACCCCAGGGCTTTGAAGCAGCACTTGAAGCACGGCGCTGGCTGGAGGGAGGCTCGGTGTCCGCTCAGCCGGCCGTGTGCTTCCAGCCCGGCGTGTTCGGAGTGGGGAGAGATCGCTGGGCTTGTTCTGTAATTAGAAAGAAGATTTCTGCTAATCTCCTCCTAAATGAGAGTCTAATTCCTAGAGCAGAAACTTGTCAGCTGCTTGTTAACAGCCTCTCGGACCCGCGCTCACGTGGCTTTTATTATTTTTAGGAGTGTTTTTGGTTGTGCTTTTCTGGTTTGGAACAGAAGCGTAAACTTTACTTAAATGTAGGGTCGTGTCTCTTCGCGCTGGCCGTGTTAATAGTATGCTGCTTAAATCAGATGGTTCGAGAAAGAAATACAGCAGCCATGGTAGTGGGGATGGGGGATATTTAATAGTGAATTTACCTCTTTTTTTAAAAAAAAATGTGGAAACTTTTAGACACAATCCCTGCCCTGTGTTTAAGTCATTAAAACATCTTTAAGCATTTTCTGGTTTTAGTTTTCTTAGCAGCAGTCCTTTTCCTGGAATGTATTTTATTTTTCTTTTAAGTTGATGAAAAAAAAAACCCTAACCCCAAAACCCACCCAAAAAACCCGCCTCTTGCATTTCCAGGCGATTTTTTTAAGGGGAGGGAGGGCACGGGGAGGCGGAGGAGGTTGTGAGATGAGGAAAGTGAGAGAACAGGGCCCTTTCTGTGTTTTATTTCTAATCCGCAGGAATCCATTTTAGCCTTTTATGGCTGTTGCACTTGCTGACAGGATTTACATTCTCCGTATGTTATCTGAAACATCACAATCTGTGGCTGTGGGATTGTTTCATGCCTGGGTTAAAAACACGCCAGTGCTTCTGGGAGGCTACGGGGAGGCAGACAGGGAGCACGGTAAGAGCAGGGAGGAAAAGAGAAAGCTTTTTAAGAAAGGGGGAAAAAAAAGAAGGCAGGGGGGAAGAAAGAGCTAAGCACTTTGCAGGAGCTGCTGCTGGCAGAGTTCACGCCCCAGACAAACTGATGTTTAAGTGAACCAGGGAGGGTATTACGATCCCTTTGATTCCAACAGTGTTGGAGCACAGTTCTGGTCTAGAAAAGCAGCTACGGAAAAAAAATCCAACCTCTTCTGACTCTCTGCAGCCCCTCCGTGCCGGTTGTCTTTCGAGCCACATCGTTTGCTTGTCCCGATGCAGAGGGGAGGGTCTGTGCCCATCACTGGACCGTCCAGGTACCGACCGTACTGGTAGCAGCAGCGCTCCGACGCTGTGCTGGTGCGTGGATAGATGGGTGACTGCATACACAGATTTCCTTCTGGCCTATGTATCGAGAGCTCCTTGAACAAAAATCCTCATTTTTAAAAACCTCTCTGGAAGAAACCAAAGATGCTGCCATTAAAATTCTGACTTTGCCAGGTGTTTGTGGAGAAAAGAGCGAGAATGTGATAGCTGTTTTCTAACAGCTACAAACATCGCTGTGCCAGTCTGGGGTATCCTTCAAAGGAACCTGCTTTTTCAGAATGTGCTGAGCCTCTGTCATCTCAAACACACATCCCTCCATCTCTCGTAGCCTGGATACCCACAAAAAATCCCTTTTCTCTTTTTTGTGTCTTGGCTGTTCTCCTTCGGCTGCACTGGTGCTGCAGTTCACTCTGATATTCCCCACTAAGCCAGGTGATGTGCCTCTGAATGCACAAGAAGGTGCCATTCTCCATAGTTGGTTTTCTGATCATGACCAAACTCTAAGCTCTTAAGGTGAGGACTTCAGTTTTTTAATAATTCACGGGAGAACCCAGGGAAAATGTAAGTTTTATGGAGTCTAGAGAATATTTTTAAAGGATTTAGATGTCTGGAAAAAGTGTCTTAGGAGGTTTAGCTGCTTTTCAGTGGAAAAAAAGATTAACAAATATACTTATTTCTTTGTTAGTCCCTTCCGGAGCAGAGCAGCAGCCACATATTCTGGAAAGGTCTGTGATCTGTGGGCCAAATCCCAAATCAGTGCACAGCCCCACGTAGGGTGGGCTGGAGCTTGGTCCCGTGTGGTTTATAGGGTGAAAGCACCATAATTAACTAGAGCATTGAGAGATTATTCTTTTTGGTGTGACATAAAATTCCCTGGGCTGTTAAAAGGTCCGTGTTTGAGAATCTGCAACATTATCTCAGATCCTAATCTAAACAAAGCGGGGTTTAGGCTTGCCCGTCTCTTGCTCCATGCCGTTTTATCCATTTAGCTGGGATGAAGTCCTGCTCTGCAGGAGACACTGGAGATGGATCATAGCTGGGTGTCAGCTGGGCCTCTCTGCCGAAGCAGGGGGTGACTTGGGTTGGTCGGCGGTACCTGAGCTCTGAAAAGGCAGCCGTTTCCAGCACAGGTAACCACACAGCAGGCTCCACACGCGTCGCCACGCGTTTGGTACGTGCGCTATCCAAGAGGCAGCACACGCCTGTTGCACGTGTCTGCAGGGCCATGTGCTCTTTCTGTCCCATGTGGGGGTGTGCTCAGGGCATGGCAGATGTGCTGGGCAGTGCTTGGCCCATGCTTGTGTGCGTGTGGCCAGTGTCAGACACAGATCCTTCCCGATCACAAGTTTGATCTGGAACTCGGCTCCCACCTCCCTAATAGCCAGCACCCTCTGCAAATCCCACACTCCGCAAGCAGCCAGCGTGGAGGGGTTAGTGGCGTTGTTCCCAGGTCCCTCAGCAAAGCCCGTCTCACAGCCCCTCGTGCCCCGCAGTAAATCAGCTGGCAGGCAGCGCGACCCACCGCACGCCCCACAGACCATGGCAGAGCCTCTGCCCCCATCACCCTCCCGTCTCCCCTTCGCTGGAGGGAGTCATGTTACTCTCCCCATCCCTGTGATTGAAAGAACCCACCTGTGTCTGCGGGGCCTGTTTTGGATTCCTGGGAAACTTTAACCTCTATTAATACCACTGAATTATTTCTTCATATGGCAAAGTACTTATGTAAACCGATCTCCTCCCGCCCTCCCCTCCTGACTTGGAGTAGGCAGGCACTCTCGCTCAGATGGATCTACCTGCTCTCAGGGGGCTTTCAAACCCTCCACATTCCTCTGCGGCGCTGCTTTTTGTTGCAGAAGGACGTGCGTGTGCTGGAAGTGAGCACGTGATGGGAAAAGGGGGAGAGAAAGAAGAAGGAAGGGAGGAGTGAGATCACCCAAATAATTGGCTTGGAGGCCGCTGGAGCAGCAGCAGGTTGTAGCGTACATTTGTCTGTCTCTCCGTCAAGTTTTACTGAGCTGATGTCTGGCTCGGACCTCCCCAGAGCTGGAGTAAAATAGGAGTAGGCTGGCTGGGGTCAAGTGGGCTTAGTTGTCATTTACACCGACACCTCTTTTTATATCGCACCGGCTTCCAGCACTGACAGACTGGTGTGAAGGGACCTTTGTGTAAATAAGAACCAGGCCCACAAGGTTGTTTTGACCGGTGGCGGTACCAGATAGTCCCAGCCACAAGCATTCAGAACCTGTGAAATCCTCAGACTATCCTGAAATTCTTCAGATTGGATCCTTATTCTTTCATTCATTTGTTGGGGTTTACAGCTCCAAAGGCTAAAAATGTGCTTTTTAAATATGAACAAATGAGTGAAAGATAAAATGTGTCATGAAATCATGGGACTCCAGCAGATGGGGCTCAAAGAAAAGAATGCCAAAACAGCTGCAAACTGACAGGGTTTCTTGGTGTCATTCGGGGCAGAATCCAACCTTTCCCATGCGGCAGGATGCTTCACTGGGCGACTGTGCCTTCCTTCCACTTGTCACCTGGACACGAGTTCATTGTTTTCAGACTTGTACAACTAAGTCAAAGCTCTGAGGGCTTCACTAAAGCAAGCTGTCCTGAGACCCAGGAATGGGTCCTGGCTCCAGCTACCAGGCAGCCAGAGCTGGCTCTGGACCAGGTGGAAAGCCCACAGTCACAAATAATCTAGTACGCTTGCAAAAGACATCAGCTTTTCAAACCCGATAGCAGAACAAGATGGAAAAAGAGGAGTGAAAAGGTCTGCAATGTTTTCCCCTTGTGCTCCCCCAACAGATGTTTTGTTTGGGCTTTTCCTTCTTTTTAGGCAGAGCTGAGATTTGAAATTCCACCCCAGTTTGGAAATTCAAAATCCATTTTCCACTCCTGCCATCACCTTTTCTGTATGGCTGAGGAAAAGGGACTTGTGAAAGCATTTTACTCTAGATTAGCACTAGGTTAGAAGTCAGCCTGTGGTCCATCCGTACAGTTCATCTGGGAAGAGGTAAACCTCTGCACCTCCATAATTCAGCTGCGTAGGATTTTCTCTCCATACCCACTGAATTAACCTCATGTAAGGCTACTAACACGGTCTATGTTAAAGAGATGTTAAAAAATGAGTCTCCTCTCTTAGGCTCCACCATGTGTGGTCACATCCCATAATGCACAATTAGTGCAAAAATACGGGATATTTGGCACCAGCCAGATGAGAGGGTTTGTTGCCTGTGTCCCCAGGCCTTAGAGCTACGGGGTCTATCTGATCTCTGCACCGTGTTTTAGTGATGCGAAATGCTGGGTGGATGCTCCTACTTGAGTTTGTACGCCCTGTGTCAATCGAATGGAAGATTCTTTCTCAGACTAGAACCACTCTGTCTTTTCCTTCTTTTTTTCCAAATCTAGCTAAATACTTTTCTGTTCCCTCACTGTTATATCTCCTACCAACAACTCTCTGATCAGTGGAAAGATGATGAAAATGGTTCATACACTGTCCAGTTTATCAAGCTCTAACCAATGCATCTCGCCCTCCACTGGCTCGCCAGCCTGACCCAGCAAACAAAGGGCTGTAGATTCTTGAGTGGGCTGGATAAAAGTGAGGAACCACCATCATTTCATAGGGGCAACGAGGACCAGCGTGTCTGTCCAAGAGTGACCAAAGCATTGTAAGTTGGATACAAACTCAGATCAAAAACGTTGGAATTTGAAAGCCTCTAACCTCAGCACAGGCAAAATGCTGCTCTCCTGGGGCATCGGCTTTACCAAACAGGGCTTATTCCTTGCCTGCCTTGTCCCTTTTTGCTGGTGAGCTGTCCTGCGTTAGCGCTCTCCTCTCTCCCTCAAGCACTAGGCACAGCAGGTACCAAGCTTCAGCTGAAGCTGTGAGATGACACCATGGAAACAGGCTGGATCCACGTGTCTGTGCTGTCCCTCCAGCCCAGAAGCTGTTCAGGTCTTTGCCAGTGAGGGCTCCAGCCAAGGATGATTATGTGCTACCCTGGGAGCTAGTGACTCGCGTGACTCTTGGCGTCTTTGGATCAAGACTGTCTTTCTGGAAGGGGTGCGTTAGTCAACACAGGGTATTGGGTTAAGTCTGGACAAATCAAAACACAGGAATTACTGAGTAAAATGTCCCGGCCCATCTTCTACAGGAGGTCATCTAGATGATCTGTTTGTCCCTTCTGGCCTTTAAATCTACTAATCTATTTTCCCTTCCAGGAAATATAACTATATTCTGAGAACAACAGCCCCTTAGGATTAAAAAAAAAGAGAGAGAAAAAAAGAAAGCATGCCTTTGAAAAACAACAGCAAAGCAAAAACCCCTTCAACTCTAAAATAAACTAAGGTACAAGGTGCAATTAACAATGCACAAACAGCAGAGCCTGGAATGTAAATTGTATTTAAATAGGGCCGTGAAGAATGTTTCAGTCCCCTAAATGGCTTCTCTCTCCTGCTGCCTTGAACCTCCAATCAAGCCCTGCCTGGGAGTAATTTGGTGCTGGAAATTGTTGCCACACGAACAGCTGAAGGCTGGCAGGGTCACCGGCCCCCCGTGTCACAACCTGTCATTTTAGATTAAGATATGCAAAGGCGACACGGCTGCGAACTTTCCCTTTGCTGCTGTGGCTGCGTCCATCCCCTCGGCTGTAATGAGAGGAAGGCGTAATTGGAGTCAACTGCTTGATTATGATAATTGCTACTGTCTGGGGGAAGAAACAGTTGAGTCCTGGAGCTTGATCCATGCTGCACCTTTTGGGTGATTGCTGTCTGTTTGCCAGCAGATGGGCCTGGCAGAAAGCATCCTTTTTGGCCCCACTTTGGCCTCTTGACCTCTGCTTGACCACTTGTTGACTCCACGATTTCAGGCAGGGTCACGGGGTTTTCTAGTTGTTCTCTGCTTCCCACCAGAGGATTGGTCCTGAAGGATTTATCCCCTAAGAGGGAAAAGGCCTTTTTAAAATTTATCCCCAGCTCTTCACAGCAACACAAGTGGGAGATGAGGTGCCATATATTTCCCACTGGGATATTTATCGCTTTCATTGTATGTCTCAGCAACAATCTGTGGGAAATACCTCCAGGAAGCTTGGCTGGTCAATCTGTCATACCCTGCCTATTTTCATTTGCTGAGAGAGCAGAGATGGTCCTGGAGGTCAAGGCACCGGGATGGGAACAAGGAGACAGGCGCCCGAATTTCAGACCTTCTGGCAAACCTTGATGCGATCTTGCCCGAGTTACTCCATCTGTCTCTTTGCATTGGTGCCCCTCAGAAACAGAGATGGCCCCTTCCCTGCATTCGTTTGTTTATTAACGCTTTTAAACGGTCTCGAGATCCTGAGATATCAAAGGGAAGATCTCGCAGTTAGGGTGTGAACCTGAGGGAAACACTCTTGTACTCCCAGATCCACCACAGGCTTGGGCAAGTCTCTTAGGCTGGGAGCCTTGGAGCTATTTGCAGTCTCAGTGGGAGTCAAACTCTCAGATACCCTGGGAAGTTGGGCTATAGGCTCCACGTGCAGCTATTTCCCCTCCGCACATGGCAGCCGGTGCCCAGGCCCAGCAGTGGTGTGAGCACAGAGGCGTGTAAAAGCCCTGGAATGGAGATCGCATATATAATTAAGGTGACAAGAGACGTGTTGTTAATTCATGGCTATTATTTATTAATACCAACCTTAAGTGCAAAGCTCAGCTCTAGCTGTGACAATAAGCACAGCAACAATAGTAAATAACCAACTAAGTAATTGGATAATTGTTTCCTTGGTATCTTAAAAGTTTAAGACGACTTTTTTCCTAATCTTCGTGTTCCAAAGTATGGAGGGGAAGGCCCTGCTTGCAGAGAGGGAGAGATTTAAAAATCATCAATAATGGAAAAGACCAGAGCTGCGGGGGATGCTGAGCGTGGAGTTATGCCCTGTTAACAGTCGGCTGCGAGGGGCCGGGGCTGTGGGAGCTGGGGCTCACATGGTCCCACGCTGGCAGTGTAGAGGGAAGCCTTCCACAGCCTTTCCCCTTCCTGAGGGATGTGGGCAGAGGCAGGCGTGGGCAGTTGGCTTGCTCTCATTCTGGCAAGTTGAGAACATGAGCTTATTTGGATGAGTTTTTCTTTTTTATTAATGAGGTGTCTCTGCAGAGTCCCCGTGGGCTCTGTGATCGCAAGCAGCTCTTTGGGAGAGTATCAGACTGTTTATTCTGAGTGTGGTGCACAGCCCGTGTGTTTTAGGGTCAGGCAGAGGCGGATCCTTTTGCAGTTTGATAAGAGAGGAGGAAGTTTAATCTGCTTTCCAGGGCAGATTAAGGATCTCTGTAGCCCAGAGCTGTGCAACAGTATTAGCCTGAGAGAGCAGATCTCAGGGCGAAGGTGTAGCTGTTATGATAAAACAGCTACCTGGATTTCCTTAACAAAATAGTGTGCTAAAATATCCGTAAGGGCTCTGAATAACCCTGTGCTTGCAAGGCAGCCGCCTTCTCTTCGGCTGTAAATCAGGGAGAGACTAATGCAACTGCCTGGCCTCCCACGTAACTAAGGCCAGAGACTAAAATCAAAATGGGTTTCCCACCAGCCCATCCCGTGGGGCTGAGCTGGCCCCAGAAATATGCCCACCTGAAGATCTGGGACCTGTAGCTTAGAATACCTTGCTGCATGGCAGCGATTTCCACGGGAAAATAATGCATCCAGTTGGAAGCAGGGGTGTTAGCTTCAGCCTGCAGGAGAGCATCTGCTGTGAACTCCAGCCACCCGGCTCCGAGCAGGTAGCCGAGACACTGACTCGTTGTGGCCTCAGTGAACACTGCTGGTGGCTTCCAGTGTGTCTGAGGACTTGTGCTCATCCTGGGAAATTTCTTCCCAGGTCTAACATGCAAGATCAAAGTCAAGTCAGGCTGGAATTAGGGCTAGCACCCTTTTCCCCCAGAAGGGTTTCCTGTGTTTTTACTCATTTACTCCCGTAGCCTTTCTTCGGCGTTGCTTTGAAACAGGCGGATGGTCAGCTGAAACCTGGGTGCTCCGTCTGTCCGGGTGTGACTTCCAGCCGTGGCCAGTCCCAGCTGCCTCAGAGGGTGCTCACGTGCTTGTAGCACTTAGTACAATGATTCGGGACCCTGGGACTGAGGTCTGCGACACTATTGATTCTGTTAATTTATGGGATAACCACTCCTTTGGGAGAGTTTCTTCCTAATCTCCATTAGTTAGAGATTGCTTTATCCTTTGCAGCAAGAAATCTTGCATCCCTTCCCATTGTAAGCTTTCTTTTCTTAAACTTTATCCCTGTGAGTCTGGGTATCATTTATTCCAATTTCCATGAGTTTGGGGTTTTTTCTTTATGTTTTTTCTAACTCCACTGAACCCCGGCCTCAAGAATATCTCAGGGAATGAGTGGAATAAGGTCTGCAGTTGAAGTCTGCTTCTATATATAAGCACAGAGCCTTCTGACAGCTTTGTTGTATTTCACCAAAAATTGCCAAAATACCCTCCGAGCCTGTTCTCTCGCTACATTTTCATTTTAAATAGGAAATACTAAAGGCAGCTGACAAAACCCTCTTCTCGTACACTTCCAATTTTATTTTACCGAATTCTGAGCCATCGTTTGCTGCCATCGGTTCCACCTCTTTTCCCCAGGAGCTGGTGCCGCTGCTGTTTCTGCTTTGATGGAGTTGCAGGTGCGGGATTCGGAGCAGGATGTGGAAATGAAAGCTCCAGGGCCGTGTCCTGCCAGATCACGGGTTGAGGCTGCAAACCCCTGGCTGTATTTTGCAGGGAGCTGCTGCGAAGTTGTTCTCTGGAAGGTGCTTTGTCACAAGAGCAGCTTTTGCAGACCTCGCTAGAGGTTGCCCAGCACCAGGGTGTCAGAGATGCCCTTTCGTGGGACGCGTGGGATATCGCAGGGCTGAGCTGCCCTTGCTGTGCTGGTCAGGGCATGGGGACCGCCAGCACCCTCGGAGCTGAGCACTGACCTCTGGGACCCCTCGCGTGTGCCGGGATGGCCGTGTCCCTAGCGCTGTGCATCAGGCAAATAAAGCCGTGACCTCGAGGGAGAGGCGGGTCAGAACACCGGGCACTCGGGAGCGTGGTGACCGTAGTGAGATGGATGCAGAAATCAGGCATTCCTCAGGGCTGCTACAGGGAATGGGAGTCTGAAAATGTTACCTGGGAGTTAGTAAAGGATTTGGTCTTCTTGAACTTTCTTTACAAGTGCTAAAGCAAACCTTGGGCTTGGGGTTGTGACTTATCTTCCTTCTTTGAACGAGTCAAATGTAAAGACAAGTTTTCACAAACCTTTAGCCCTCGGAAAACAGTGCCTCGCTTCTTTGGTGATGCTGAAGGGGTAAAGAAAGCCCCTGCCTCCCCAGCTCAGCTCCAGGGCTGAGTCTCCAGGGGGAGAGAAGCAGCATCTTGTTCGGCAGCTGCAGGGGGCTGATTCGGGGAACCGTGGTCCAGCAGCTCTGCCCCCACCCGCAGCTGGTTTTGAGGCACATGAGCTTCCAGCACCAATTTCCCTTCGAACATGAAGGTGAAGGCGGCAGCCTCCTCCGTGCAATAGTTGGAGCTCTGAGAATGCCAAATGCTGCCCAAGAGCAGGTTGTTGCTGCTGTCCTGGGACAAACAGGGAGTGGGGCTCTGGATCACCGTCCCATTTTTTTCTCTTCACCACATCTAATGGGTTGAGGGGGGATGTGGTGCTCTCCGTTAATTAAAATCCTAGCTCAGGAGGAGGTGTAAGCTTGCTGTTATCTTAGCATTTAGTGGTTAGGTGCTGGAGGTGCCGGCCGCGGTTGCTTCGTGGCTGGGAGAGCCAGGGCTGCGGTGGCACACCACGGCCGGGTGCCGGCACGGCCGTCCGGGAGAGGCCCTGCTTTAATGCAGGCAGGTGCTAAGCCCGGGCGCTTTAAAGAAGCTTTACCTAAATCCCACTCAGATGTGGACACCTAACTTCCCCAGCCGCTTTGATGTGCTCACCGAGGCCTCTCGCTCGAGCTGCGCTTGCTGCTCCGCGGTGTTTATCCGGAGCTGGTTTCTGAGTGGGGAAGGGAAGGGAGGCACAGGCAGTGGATGGGGAAGCACGGATGGAGCCCGGCTCTCCTGAGTCCCCTACCAGGCTTAATCCGCAGCCCACCACGCCATCCTGCAAACCTCCCCTCAGCTCCCAAAGTCCGAGGCAGGAGCGGGATCACCTCCATCTCCCGCTGGCACCTCGGTGTGCCTGGCATGAGGGGCAGCGTTGTGCTGCGGTGGCGAAAGGTCAGATGTCTTCTGAGCATCAGGTTAAAAAAGATGAGGGGGGAGGGATGCATATTTTTTTTTTTTAAAGAGAGCAAAAAAGAAACAGTAAATGCATCAAATAATAATAAAAACCCACCCTTTTCTTTGAGCCTGAATGTATGCTGGTGCAGTGCTTAGGGGATTAATCTCTTAAAAAATAAGTGCCATGTGAGTAGACAGGCAGTGATTAAGGTTTTAACTGATCAGTCTGCGTCTGACAGTGAACCAGCTATTATCTTAACGGAATCAAACGAACATTCAGAGCCTCCGCTCAGCCCCAAACATGAAAGGAGATGTCATCTGCTGGCAGTTGGCAAGCCGCAGGGGAAGGGGGAGAGAGAGAGAAAGAAAGAGGGAAGGAAAGCAAAACAAGGGTGAGAAAAAGGGGGAAAGGGAGGCACAGCCAGGGAAAGGAGGAGAAGGAGTGAGAAAGGATGAAAGTGTAAATAAAAGAAAGCAACAGAGAGAAAAAGAAAGATAAAAGGGGGAACAGTAGAGGTTGGAAAGGTATGGAAGTCTGTCTGCTCTTACATTTCTTTCCTTCCTACTTTTACGTTTCCTGTTTCTTTCCTTCCTACTTTTACTTTCCTTCCTACTTTTACGTTTCCTTCCTTCCTACTTTGATGTTTCTTTCCTTCCGACTTTCCTAAATGGGTTGGAAACTGTTCCCTAACCGTGCTGGGCCTTTGGCAGCCCTCTCCAACCCTTGCCCTGCCTTTTCCCACACTGGCTGTCGCGCTCGCCGCCAAGGTCTCTTCTGAACCAGGGAGGTCTAGCACTCTTGAACCTGAGGTCAAAAACAAGAGGGAGGAAAAGAATGGCCTTCAGGCCAGAGGAAGAAACCAGGGCAACCAAGCTCTTAACGTGATAAAAGGGCTTTATCTCAAAGCACTTAAACAAAACACACAAGCCTGAGAGATGAGGCTCTGTCAAGTATCTGCCAGGGCCGGAGCGGAGATTGCAAATCCTCGCAGGACAGAGGGGCTCTTTCTTTACACTGTGCAGCCCCTGGAGCTGGGGCGGGTGCAGGTGATGGGCGCTGGGGAGAGGAAGGCAGGAGGGATTTCCCTTGGCTGGAGGCTGGCAGCCAAGGTAGAGCCAGTAATTCATGGGAGCTGCTTAACCACAGATCAGAGGGGAGCAGCCTGGAAGCGAGCGGCTTTTAAAGAAAAGATCAAGGACACAGGGAGCAGGAAGTGGGTCTGGAGAGGGGTGGGAAGGAGGAGAGACAAGGAGACATCCAGAAGCAGGTAGACACAGTCCCATTCCCTTCCTTTGGGGGTTCAGTGTAAATCAGCGTCATCCCAGTGCAGTCAGGGGATTGATGCAGTCTACAGGAGCAGCCCTCTGCAAAATCAGGAGCCAGGCTGGCCTCGGGGACAGAGCATTTTCCTCTGGGACATGCTGGGAGGCTTAAATGGAGCAGTTGCAGTTTCCAGTGCCGGGGAATGTGGGCTGGAGGTGGGAGAGGCTGCCGGGCAGAGAAGCAGGAGCTGCCTGGTCATGCTTGCATGGTCAGTTCACATCAAGGGGGACAGCAGGATTTACAGTCTCGAGGGCAAAGTAGCTCGAGGAGAACTGGAGATCCAAAACAACAGGGGCTTGTTAGCCCGGGGGCTGCAGTCGGTGCAGTTTCCAGTGCCGGGGAATGTGGGCTGGAGGTGGGAGAGGCTGCCGGGCAGAGAAGCAGGAGCTGCCTGGTCATGCTTGCATGGTCAGTTCACATCAAGGGGGACAGCAGGATTTACAGTCTCGAGGGCAAAGTAGCTCGAGGAGAACTGGAGATCCAAAACAACAGGGGCTTGTTAGCCCGGGGGCTGCAGTCGGTGCAGTAGGCTGGGCTGGGAGATGACCGAGGCCGAACAGCCGAGGGTGTAGGCTAAGGAGTTAGAGGAGACCCGGGGAGGTCGGGAGCTTGCTGGGCCTCTTGTCAAAGATTAGAGGCAGGATTATGCCACAGAGAGGGGAGTACAGGTCTCTGGGTTGTTTCCTAGTGCATGGGAAGGGGAGGGGAGTTATACATGCTGGAGAAAGGCAGACATCTTGCAGCAGAGCTGAAGGTCCCAGTCCTAGGGAGCCGGCAGTGCCTGCCGTCTCCCAGAGATGCAGCCCGAGGGCCCCAAAGATGCACTTCACAGCAGCTGGCCTCTGGCACAGATCTGCCTCTACAGACAGCCCAATGCAGCCAACATAAAGGCTCCAAGGCTCGGAGGCAGTGTCCTGCCTTCTCCTGCTGGGACAACACCCCCCCCACCAGGATCTCCAGGCTGCAGATCCCACCTGCTGATCCAAGGCAGCTTAACTCCTTGTGGTACCCTGCTCCAACAGGACAGCCTGTTTCCTGGGGCTTACTTTTTCCCTCACCCCTTTGGGACCCAGCCCCATCCCTCCCCATTTCTCACCGAAAGAGATGTGGTGCTTCCTGCAAGAAATCCCCTCTGGTGGAAGATGTCCCTTTTTATGGGAGAGATGTCCCTTTTTTGGGGGAGATGTCCCATTTCTCAGGGAGATGTCCTGCTCTGGCCTGGGGTGCTGCTCTGCCTCTGGCTGCCACGCTCCCCTCCTTGTTCCGTGGGCTTTGGCACATCCTCAGCTCCACCAGTGGGGCCCAGCACACTTGCTGGGGTCCCATATGGCTCCCTATGGAGACAGGTGACCCCAGGTATCCTCGCCCCAAACATTCCCCTTGTCCCTTGCCTGCGCTGTCTGCAGGCCGACAGCGACCTGCTGCAGCTCGGGGAATCACAGCACACCAAGGGCCCTGAGGAGCCGCCCGGCTATGAATTTCCCCGGGTGCAGACACCGCTGCCAGGCTGTTATTCCTCCGTGCTCTCCGTCCTGACTCCAGCTGTCTGTGCGGTGCTACCGCTCCATGCCAGGAGGGCTACGGGACCGCCAGGGTCACGACTGTCCCATTACGGGGCGAGATTTATCATTGGCAGGTGTGCTGCGGGATGGTATATTATCCAGGATTATGAACTGTAACAGGATAATCTCTCTAATGTAATTCAAGCTCTCGACATGGCTTATGGCTCCTTAATGTACCTCAGACTGAAGAATTACAAGAACATTTTCCCCCCTCCCTACCTTGTCAGCTCCTAAATGATTTAGGCAATCGCCTGAAGCCAGATCTTGGCCTCCAGTCATAACTCAGAGCAGTTCAGTAAATATGATGGGGAAGGAGTTTTCCTGGCTTTGCTCTTTCTTCCTTCCACTGTGCTCAGCCCTCCCTTAGCCAGGGACTGAGTGGGGAGAGCTGGGGCACACAGCCCTGCCCTCACCGCCCCATCATCCTCCCGCAGGATTCCTCCAGTCCCTGTCCTTAGTTTCAGGATGAATTGCTGCCACGCAGACCCTTGAGAGGCGGACACAGAGCACCCTGGGAGACACAGGACATTCAGGAGATGCTCCCTTGGGAGGATTGTGCCTTGGGTAACCCTAGGTTGTTCCCTTGGAGCATCACCTTTGCCCAGCGCACCAGCAGCCACATCAGCAGCAGTGTCCAGGGCAGGAAGGTAGGGCCTGCATGAGATCTTCCCCACGAGCAAGGAACGTCCCCTTGCCGGTGCCTGGGACATGGCACTAAGCCACCTTTAGCAGCAAAAGGCACTTTCCCAAGGTCTCTGCAACATCCCTGGGAGATGGGACCCTCCTCTGCGCAGACTGGCAGGATAAGATCTCTGCTGTCACCACCAAGACAGATCTCCAGCCACCTGAAGGAGGGTTTTTTCCTTTTTTCCTCCTTCCTGCAAGCTTCTCCAAGACAGAGCCTCATAAATCTCACCTCCCAGACTCCTCAGGCGGCCTGTTGTCTGCATCCTCTCCATCTTCCTTTCTTTTTCCCACCGTGAGGCAGATGCGCGATGCCAAGAGCCCGAGGTGGGCGGCGGGAGACCCCGGCCTTGCTGTCCCCGCTGTGCCCATGGCCTGCTGTGACCTCGCTGGCACTTGGCAGTGCCTCTCCCTCCCTTGTGTTGTGGGGTGTCCCGATGGGAATGGTGAGGCTGTCCTGGATCTTCCTGGGGCTACTGTCATACAAGTGACTAATAGCAACCAGCCCCTCTCAAACACCGGGAACTGGTGCAGCTGCCCGTGGGATTCCCATTTGGATGACGCAGCAATTAGCGACTCGGTAGAAAATCACCCACTGGAGACAGTTACTTGTGTGGATGTCCAGGCTTGCTTCGTGCCCTCCTGCTAAGCCAAGAGGAAGCCTTCCCATCTTTTGTGTAATTGGCTTTTAATTCTACCTCTCTGTCCATTCCTTTGACTTAATGGTGGGGTTTGTGGTGCTGATTTTAAGTGGAGTTGCATTCTTTTCCATGGATGATGTTCAGGGTGTAAAGCATGGAAAAGATGAGTGGGACGGGCCCCTCTATCTCAGCAATCTCCTGGGCTGGGGCTGCACCGAGGGGGTGGGGAGCAGCAGGAGCCCAGTCCAGCGCTTGCTGAGACCTGCCCGAAGCCCTCTTATGATGCCCATTTCCTCTGGACACCGCTTTCCCGATCCTGGGCGCTCCCGCAGCATCCAGGCGGTCTCAGTCCTGCCGTACCTCGTCCTGCAGCTGCCTCCATGTCCCCGATGACAAATTAAACTTTGTAAACATGGGGGTTGGGGGATGGGGAAGAAAGCAAAAGAGGAGAAAAAAGCAGAGATTAAGAACAGGAACTGCAGGGATACAGCTTCCACCCGGCAACCGACTTAAAATAAACATCAGATATGTGGAGAAAAAAAACGGCCCCCTGCCGTGACTTGGAAAAAAGTGACACTGGAAAAAATATATATCCTTGAGCATTACCGGTTTTAGGCCAGACATGGCCTGGTTACCTGTTGCTAATGTGAGTGTGGCAGATGTGTGAAGTGCTGAGCGATGGCTGGAGGGGGCAGGAAAAAGGGAATGTGCAAAAAGGAGGAAGGGGAAGACAGCAATAATGCACAGGGGGGAGAGCGGGAGAGATGCAGCGTGAAGCCAGGGAGCAAAGGAATAGCTGAGCTGCTCGGCAGTGGAGAGCACAGCGGGTTCCATGTAAGCACAGCCCTCCCTGGCCCCTCGGGGTCCTGCCCAGACCCTCACCCAGGTCAGGCGGGTCTGCCAAGGCCCACCCCCGTGCAGGGGGGTCACACGATGCAGACCTGTGTGTGTCCTGCTGCTGCTGCGACTGCTGATGCCCTGGGACTGCCCGGGGACTGCTCAGTGCCCGCTTCGGGCTGTGCACCCACGCGGCTGGGCATCCCGCGAGCATCCCCAAGAGCTGCGGGCAGGGTAAGGTCTGCTGTGCACCCCCCTCACACTCACAGGGGCCCAGGAGGGGAAAATAACCCTAGGGAGATGGAAAGCAAAGGCATGAAAGAGAAAAAGAGGGAGATGAGTGCTTCAAAGGGAACCAGCCGGCTGGTTGCACTTGCTGGGGCCGGGGACACAAGGTTGGCTCCGTGACTTCCAAAGGAGAAGTCCAGGAGCTGCGGGTGCCTGAGCAAAAACCAGAGGAGGGGAAACAAGAAAGCAGAGCGTCCTCTAAAAATCTGGAGGCAGTGCGTATGGTGTTGAAGCGTGACGCCCTGCCTGCTCCCGGCCCGCGGGCAGGGCACCCGCCGGCGAGCTCCAGGCAGCTGTATTTACTGTTGCTATTTGTTGTCGCCCTGGCAGCCTCCGCAATGTGAATTTTCTGTGTCACTGACTGAGAGGATTCCAGGCAGGTTTTTGATAATGTGGGTTTTTTTGTAAACCAGGGAGGGAGAGGGGGCAAAGAAGCCACAGGCTAGAAAACTGCTCTGCCCAGTGCTTTTAACTCCTTCGTCACCGAATGTCTTTGGCTGGAGTTTGTGGCTAAAGCATCAGAGTTTTGCTGGAGGTGTGGATACAGCTGCCTGTTTTCCCTGCCTGCAGTGGGAGGAGGGAAGCAAGGGCGCTGGAGTGCTGCAGGAGAGATGTGCCAGCCCGGCCACCCTCCCTGGGTGCTTTGTGCACACACTTCCAGTTTGGGGAGCACAGGATGCTATGGGGGATACTTAGGGCCCTCTCGGGGCCACTTGCTCCTACAGGGATCCCTGGATGATGCCCTGTGGAGTGGTTTAAAGAAGGAGGAGTTCAAGGCTTTCCTCATGAGCCTGACAACAGCTGGGGGAGGAGGATTTGGTGCGTGGAATGAACAGGTACTGGTACATGTTGGGAACGGCTTTGGACCAGCACCAGCAAATGTGGCATTTCCACTACATGGTCCTTCACAGCGATGTCAGCCCATCCCTTAATTCCCAGCATCAAGAAATTAAACACCAGGCATTCTTTGGCAGGTCCCCATGGCCCTGCCTGCTTACCCTGCTTCCTCCCTGCTACCCACATCTCTCCCCCATCCGCTGCTTGGGATGTGTGCGCTGAATCACCCCGTGCCTCAGTTTCCCCTCCTGTAAAAGGGGAGAAGCTAAGAAAGCAGCAGCAGAAAGCAATGCCCAGCTCGTGACATTGGCCCTCAGAGGGGTGGCCAGAGGCAGGGCCACCCCCACCCAGGCAGGTACCCACCTGGCACGTGCTCCCTGCCGGGCCCACAGCGAGGAGCCGCATCCCTGCAGTCCGGAGCCCCAGGCTCTTGCCACTTGAAAGCCAGGCAAGAGATTGCAGAGGGTTTGATCTCACCATAAACAAACTCGAAATCCAAGTGTAATCTTCTCCTCCTTTGTTTCCAGGCAAACAGAGCAGCAGCATCTGTCCCCTCTCTGCACTGCTTCCAGATCTCAACACGCGGAGAACAGCAGCACCAGAATCCATTCTTTCTTCCTTTCTTTCTTTTTTTTTAGTTTCCTTTTTGTCTGGTTTATGCTTTGGATAATTAGTGTATCATGGAGAGATGGTGTTGGGGGACAGGAAGGAAAAGCTGTTTATACAGTGAAGTAACTGGCAAAGCATCTTCAGACCTGTCTCTGCTTCCCAGGTGGCACCTCCGGCTTAACTGCTTCCTTGCTGTGACACAGAAAGGGGATCTCTGCCAACCTTTCCCATCTCCTCCCTAAAAACTTCCTAGGATTAACCCTTCACCCACTGACTCTCCCAGAGGAGAAAGGGGGAGTTTCTTTCTTGTCTGGCACTTGATTTCTAGGCAGACATTGCCAGAGGAGGGGGCAGTGACCCCAGGGCCATGTGTGGAACAAAGAACAAATCCTTAAATCTGTGTGGTCAGGCAAGCAAGGGGCTTTTCTGCCCTGTGTTTCTAGTTTTGGCAGCTAGCAGTGCTCCTTTGGCGTCCCTGTGGTCAGCATTGGTCAGTGCTCCTCTGGCGTCCCTGTGGTCAGCATTGGTCCTCTTAGGCAAAGGGAAACTGAGGCACTGAATTGTCTAGGCTCAAACAGCAAAGCGGTGCTAGAGACCAGTTCCAGCACATCTTCCCTCTGAAAACCCGCCAGGTTTAACGCCGGAAGCCGCCGGTCACCTTTGCTTTCCCTCAAATTTAACACTTCTCTCACCCAGGCAGGAGTGGCTGTGTGAGCCAACCTGATTGACACATGATTGACAGAGCCAATTAGCCCAAATAAGCCAGCTGCATTCAACTTGGTCCTCCAGAAGGCTGGGGGAGGAGGGGAGAAGCAGAGGGGAGGCCAGAATCCAATTCCTCTCCCATCAGGCGTGATTGCTGTTTTTGTTTTATTCTCAGCCTTTTTTAGATGTCTTGGAGACGCGGCATCTCGTTTCCTGGATGCCATTCAAGTCGTGCTCACCAGCTTCCCATCCGGTTGTCAGAGAGCACGAGGGGGTTGTCATCACCTGGGCATGTTTTCCCGGCTCTGGGATTTCCCCAGGTAAAACAGGGAACTCCTCATGCCCTAACACGTTCCAGATGAAAGTGTGATTCAGGGAAGCGATGCAGCCCCCTTCTCGCACCCGAGCACGGCGGATGGCACAAAAGGATGAGAGAGGAAGGCAGGGGCCCGGTGGGCTGGTCGCAGAGGTGGGCAGGGAGCTGGCTGGGCTTTCTTTTTTCTTCTGATTGTCCCCTTGGCGTGGGGAGTTGGTGGCGGTTTGAAAAGAAGCAGGTCAAGGAGGCTTGGTTGGGAGAAGGGAAGCCGGGAACACGCAGTCACAATAAGGACAGGCTGTGTATGCAGTTTGTCTCTCCGGAGATCTGGGTTTCTTCTTTCCCAATGTTTTTTGACTCATTTCCTCAGCTCGCAGTCAGATATTTACTTAACCTTGCAACTGCGCTGCACGGGGAATGCCAAGTTTGGGGACTGCAAGCGCTCTCCCTGCTGCCGTGTTTATACATGGAGGCTAACACGCTCTGCACACACGCACGTGTGGGCACGAGCAGCCCCTGGGCACACGCTTGTGCACGAGGGACAAGTGCTTGTCAGTGTGCACGCAGGGATGGTGCCTTGCTCACGGCAGGGCTCCAGTGGGCAGAGAGGTGCAGGCACCTGCCAGCCTGTACCGCCGTGACAGACCTGTCGTGCATGCCACAGACAGATTTGCCTATGCCAAGCCCACATGAAGCAGGAGACAAATCCCTCTGTGCCCCTGGACCCAACTCCTTGCACACCCATCGGCTGTACGCTGCACATAAATGGTCCCAGACTGACTGCACGTGTTTTCATCCAAGTACAGAGCAGCCAATACCTGGATTTTGGTCACCTCCATTGCACTGTGGACAAGTCCAACAAGGCTGGGACACTGCAGAGGGAAGGAGCCCGCTCCAGCGGTCATGCTTTTGCCAAGACTCATGGTGGGGTGGGCAAGGCACGTCTGTGACCTGTTGTTCAAGCTTCTTCCTTCCCAGCTGTTTTTCCCAGCCCAGCTCAGATGTTGCTGTACTCCCTCAAAGACTGCCTTGTGTTGGATTTCTGGGACCCAAAGCCCCTTTTATGGGTGTAGAGTCAGCCCTTGCTGACCACCACCAAGGCCTGGACAGATCCCAAAGCCTTTACAGATTGTGACCACTGTTGAAAGGGTTCATTTCTTCCCCTAATGAGATGCAGCCCTCGCTGGGGGCACTGCAGCATCTGTTTAGCAGCTCATAGCAACCAGGCATAACAATTTGGTGGAGGGATAGAGAGGAACAGAGTTTCAGCCAGGCCAGGGGGTTCACATGGCTTTTCCTGCAATGCTTCTCTTGGTTCTGCAATAGCTGGAGTCAGCCAAGAGATCCCATCCAAGCAGCCTTCAGGAACAGCGATGCTTGGATGGGGTGGGGAAAGCTGCAGCGAGCACAGGGCTTGCACGGTGCCTGCAGTCCGGCCAGAGCACACCAGGGACGGCCCAGGCTCGGAGGAGCATCCAGCTTAGTCACCCAGAGCACTTCCCGCAGAGCTGCGAGCTCTGCCCTCTGTCCGAGCGGCTTCACCTGCACCAGCCGAGAACAAACAGCCGAAACCTTCTGGACAGAGGCCACAAGCGTGTTGCACGGCCTGTCTGACGTGCCAGAGAGCCTCCTCCTCCTCCCCACAGCCAGGAGTGACCATGGCCGGCCGATGGCTGAGGCTTCCCAAGGGCAGGGAGCGGGCAGGAGCCACAAACGGGCGAGGAGTGCCCGTGTGCCAGGAAGGAAACACTCGTGTGTGTCTTCAGCGGAGAGAGGCCAACGCACCGTCACCTGCACGATGGCACCGACACACGGAAACTCACCGGGAGCTTCTTGCCATCAATTTTTGCCCCAGCTAAGTGCACATGAAAAAGTCATTCAGGAAACCGCTTGAAAACAGTCTCTCACTCTTACATGTACACGCACACACGGGGTGTCAAATGATTTGGAATAGGCCAAGAAAGGTCTGATCAGCGTTAGATGAATGGAAAGAATCCGGCTGACTTAGTGAGCTTTGGATCCAGCCCGGAGTTATTAGGAAGTAGCTATCAAACCTTCAAGCAGGCAGCTGAGAGAAGTGAAACTCTACCCAGGTGTTAGAGATCCTTAAACGGGGAAGGAATTTTTCTTCCTCTTGGCCCTGAAACAACAACAATAGCACTTTTTTTTTCTTTTTTCTTAATGCCTATTTCTGAACAAAGCAGGCAGGCAATTATCCTCATCCTCATCCCTGTTACCCGAAGCTGTTTGAAGTCAGAACTGGTCACTTTGCCAAGGGATCGCACCCTCCAGCCTCTGCCAGCAGCTCTTACACACACAGCCCCGGCAGCCGCAGGGCTCCGGTCCTCCGGGGCGGTTTCACGACGGAGTTACAGAAAGCAGCAGCCCTGAATGCACCACACAGCCGAGTGTTTGCCAAGGGGACCCGTGGGGCGAGATTTTAAAGCGAGTACGGCAGAGCAGGAGGAAACTAGCAATAGGCCTGGAAATTTAAAGCCCTTTCATTGCCCAGCGCTTTAAAATAAAAAAGTATTTGTGATAAATTAATGAATTAATATTGTTCCGCCTTCCTAAGTCATCTCTCTTGCGCTCCCTCTCTGGGGATAGGAACCATATAAGTACCTCAATGGATAAACATCAGCCTTGCTGATACTGCCCTGCCGCTTGTCCTCGCCCCAGCTGCCTAACAGCGAAGGGAGTGTAATTCCCCTAATTCCCTTGATCCCAGTAACACGTCCCGGGAGGGTCTGTGGCTGCCAAGGAGGTTCCTGCACCACGTTACGGCTTTGCTGGCTTGTGCAGGTCCTTCCCGGAACCCGCCTTCCCGGCTCGAGCGTTTCTGGGAATGAGGTCCCAGGGCTGTTGGTTTGGGGAGTCTGCCAGGATGGTGGGGATTTGGGGGAAATGCATGGGGCCCCTGCTTTGGTTAACCCCTTCCCCACCGGCGGCAGGTTTGGAAGCTGCCACAGGGATAGGCCCTGGCTCTCCAGGATGGCTCTGACGAGGTGCGACAGACAGCACCTTGCTCAGCCCCAGGAACTCGTGCATCCCCCTTTTCCATGTCTACCGAGAGATGATGCTTCCCTGCGTTTCTGGTGGAAAAAGGGAGAGAGGGGAAGGAATTTCCAGGCAGAGTAAGGCAGCTAGAGCCAAGTCTGAGCCTCGCAAATCTCGGGCCCATACCTCACGGGTTAAGTGAGCCGAGAGGGCCGTGTGTGCTAAGGTCAACACAGGCTGCACCTGCCCACAGGCTCCTGTGCGCGGCAGCACAATTGATGGCTTGTTCCTTTCATAAGTGCCGTTGGAGCGCGGTGCCCAGGCCCTGAGCCAGCCTGCTGATCACATAAAATATTATTTGTGTTTAAAAATTCCAGTAATTGACTATGCACCTTTTTTTTCCAAGCTTTCTGCCAAGGGCAGTAAAATCAAAATCCGTCCCAGGTTATTTTCATCATGCAAATTCCCATTTCTGTAAACAGGAGTAAAAGCAGCAAGACCCACTGCTCGCAGCCGCGAGGCTGG
>NW_010248500.1:41645-42216 GCF_000690775.1 Eurypyga helias
GAGCAGGGGGAGGTGGGCTGGGAGCAGGCAGCACTGCAAGGTGCAGCCACCCAGAGCTGCCCCAGCCAGAGCCCTCCCTGCCCCGGGGAGCAGGGAAGGGGGGATGGAGGGCTTGGCTGTCCCCTTGTCCCCTCCTAGGACAGCCTACATCTTCCGCTTTTGTTGTCCCAACTCCTCCCTCCGTGAGATCTTTCTCCTGGGATGCTCGTCAGAGCCCAGCTCCTCTCCTTGCCCAGCTGCTGACTCCCAGCTCACACCAGCTGCTCAACTGGTCTTGGGTTGCTCTAATCTTACGCAGGGATCTCCCCAGTCCTCACCTCTGGTACATCAACACCGCCTGGAAGAAGGGAGTGTCCCTCAGACAGGAACTCGGCATTTCCTGATGGAAACCCCCTTGCAGGCCGAGTGGAAACAGAGGCATCCAGAGGCGGTGTGCGGCGGGGTTTGGCTGGGCTGCTCGGGAAGGGTGCTGCTCCCACGCTGGGCACACGGCCTGCGGGGTGATCGTGGGGCAACAGTGCTGCTTAGCCATAGTAGGACAAGGCTGGATCCCCCCCAGCTCCCCAGCTCC
>NW_010248500.1:42273-46685 GCF_000690775.1 Eurypyga helias
ACCCATCGGGGCTGGCACAGAGCCCGGTGGCAGGGATTTCTGTGGTTGGAACTAGATGATCTTTAAGGAACTAGATGATCTTTAAGGTCCCTTCCAACCCTAACCATTCTATGATTTCAGCGATGCTTTAATGGGTTCTCAGCCATCCGTGGACGCTGCAAGAACCACAGTGTCATGAGAGATGTCCCACACCAGGACAACAGCCCTAAACCCTCAGAGGAAGCCTCTTTACCTTAACCTGAGTGTTTCAGGGCAGGACTGGCAGCATGGTGCTCTCCAAGACCTGGAATATTGAGGGGTAGGTGTACAGCATCCCAGTTATTTGACTGCAGCTTCTAGAACTGCGCAGACTTTGAGGTTTTGAGGCTAGGGCTAGGAAAATGTGTAGAAAGCAATAGAAAGCATTACCAAAAAAAACCCCAAAGCTTCTGAAGTTGCATTAGAGAGAATAACAGGCTCTAATTCTTTGCCTCGGGGCATGCACCAGCACGGCTGGGCTGAGGTTAGGGCAAACAGCTAGATGAATTATCCCATTCTCGCTCATTATGAGACCTCTTTGTACCCATTTTGGAAACCTGCGGGAACAGCTGAGGTTCAGGGTGGGACACTGGGCCACACAAGCCCCTGACCCACATGGAAATGGTAGTTTTGTTCCTATGGGCCTTTTGGTTTTGCACACATAAGCAAAGATGACATTTTATCCTTTTTAAGGAGAGGGGCGGGAGACCTCGCTAAGAATTCACATCTGTTTTGGAAACAAGTCAACGCAGGAAAACTACCCACATGGAGAAGTAATGTGGTTTTGATTGTATTGCACTCCATAGAAAGTAGTGCACACATATTAAACTATATTAGACAGTATAATAATAGCTTACAGTTACTCTGCCTTTCATCTGGACGTGCTTCACAAACGTCACAGAGATGCAGAAGCCTCTTTCACTGCCACCGAGGTGCAGCCACCTCTCTTGTATCTCTGCAAATCTGGATCGGCACAGCACCAACCATCCACCCAGAAACGCTTCGCAGGGCACAGGGAGGCTGGATTTCGGGATCCGAAAGGTTCCTATCCCCTGCACACCCCAAGTATAGCATCCAGGGAACGGTAACATCTAAAAATGAACGTCTGAGTAAGGACTCCAGGGAGGCAACTGCATTATGTTTTATTTTAAGGTGATCCCTGCAGTCTAAATCTTGGCTAATTACTTCGGCTCCATCTTAAATGTTGCATGCTTAATAGATATGGATATGTGTTTAACTAAAACCTATCACGTTTGAAGGGAATAATAACAATAATAAGTTTTTCCATCCATTGAGATCCAGACCACTTATGATAATTAAAATTGCATGACACTGCCAGTGAGGGTCTTGAGCTAGTTTCCAGTTACCCAGGTAATCCTGTTCTGCCTCCCTTTATTGCTCCAGGGATCTCAAGTGGATACTGGCACTTTCTTTTATCTTCCCCTTGTCCTCCTGGACTGCTGCGTTGTTCCGTAACGCAGCCAGCAGCTTCTGTCCTGCGGCACGGGCTGGTGAAGCCCTTTGGGATGTTTTTGGTGTAAACAGCCCAGTCGCCAAGGAGCGGGATCCCCACCGAAGGCCGAGGGGCGCGTGCGCTCCGAATCCAGCCGGCAGCGGAGGCAGCAGAAGGGATGAAAATGCTGCTCCAGGAGCACGTCCAGCTCCACTTTTGAGTTTTGCCTTCTGGGCCCTTCTTTGGTCAGGGTCCTGCTCATCACTAACGTGACTCGTTCCATGGCAGGGGAGAACGCTCGCCTGCGCTGTTTATAGGACGGCGGTGACTAACAGGCTCGGCTCCGCAATTGCAGGCGGCTTTGTACAAACAAGGAGATGAGAGGCAGAAGGGAGGGATCGGGGTTGGAAATACCGGCTGTAAACACAACACGTTTCAAGTAAAGACAACTTGTAGCAGGGCGATCCAAACTAACAAATGTTGCAAGAGCGGAGCAACGGGGAGGGCGACGCGCGCCCGTGCGCCAGCGCGGAGCTGAGCTTTCACAATAAATGATTAAAGCATGGTTCAGATCCCGTCAAATGGAACGGTGCTAATCTAATCACAATCCATCTGGCACTGCCACATCTGTCCCAACACCTCCACCTCTTCATTTTCAATCAGCCTTAAATAGTACATAATTATTAATGTCTACCCGCCTGTCAGACGGCGCGGGGGATTCACTTATCTCTCAAGATCGGCTAAGGCAAGACACTGATATCAGTGGATCTGGTGCCAGGCTCGGAGGGCAAGAAGCCTTGGTTTCAGTCCTCCCTCGGGCACTGTGGGGTCGGGAGCAGAGGGTCATGCACAGCCCCTGGAAGCCAGCACCAGCCGGGACTCAGCAGCTGGCAGAAGATGGTGACGGGCTCATCAGCTCTCCATCACCTCTTGCTCGCAGCAGCGGGTCAGGGTCTCAGGCAGGGGAAAGGCAAGGAGATGTGCTTGAGCTTGAGTCTGTGGCAGGGAATATCCCGCTTACCCTTGAGCAGCCCGGGGCCAGCTCAGGTTCACGGAGCCTGATGACCTGGGCCAGGCTGTCCTGACCTGCTGGGGACCTGCTTTCTGGGGACTTGGTGTGCTGGGTGCTGCTCGGTGAAACACAAGGGAGGTGGGAGGGAAAACCTTCCAGGGACTGAGACAATTCACCTAAGCCTTGGTGGATTGCTTTCTCAAATCCAGAGCTCGCTGACATTCACAGAGGCTGTTGCAACAGTCGTTTTTCGACTCTTCCAAGAAACACGCCAACACCAAAGCCCCAGCTGCAAACGGGTTCGGTGCTTTGGATAAAACCTACACTCCGACCTTTCCACGTGGGCTCTCTGCAGCTCTGGGCCACACTGACCAGCCAAACTAAGCAGCCCAACATCTTACCAATCCTTAGGGTCAGTCTCCCAAAAGCTGGAGAGTTTTAAAGCCTCAGGAATCATGTGGCTATGTGAAAATCTCGTCTCTTTCCTATTTTATAAAAACAATATTTTCTTGTCCTTCTGGCTGAGATAAAGCTCAAAAATATGAGCTGGAGCAATGAGAAACCCAGAAAATAAACACTCTGTTTTTCCTGATGATTTTTAAGCTTGCTGCCTCAGGTGGGAGAGGCATGATTTCCTCATGGTCGGGATTAAAGTCCTGCTCCTGCCCAGATCAAGCAGTCAGGACCGAGCTTCTGTCCCAACCCAAATATCTGCTCCGCTGCAGCTGCTGAGCTCGGCTAAGCCAAAGGCAGGGAGAGAAGAGCTGGATGGCAAAGCTCAAAAAGAGCCTTAAGAAAGTAGAGCCGAGAGCAAATACCTTGTGAAAGTTGACTGAGCCACCGCTGGCTGTTTACAGAATAAGTTACCAAATAACCAGTGTCTTGGGGATATCTGGTGAGCCCTTGAAACAAATATTCATTTTTTTTTGATCAGCACGATCGATCCGCGGCTGGCGCTCCGTGCTTAGGTGGATTTGGAGGTTGAAAGACACTCCGTCGCAGTTCACAGTTTGTTCACAGACAAATCCTGCTGGTTTGTTTGTTTGCGGGCCTTTCTTCTTGGAAAGAGCCTGCTCAGCACGTCCAGGTGGGAAAGCCGCCTTCACACCACCCTGGGCATTTAAAGCAGGGGAGTGCAAGGCAGAGCCCACGGCGGGGAGAGCTGAGCTGTAACAAGGGCTCCTCTCCTCGCCATGCGGCTCAGGGGGGGCTGTTTCCATCGGGCTTGCAAGGGCAAAGACAAGGGGTGCAGTTTGCTCCTTGGTGCAGTGACAGAGTTCACCCCAGTGAGGTGGAGGAGCCGAGTGAAAGACCCATCTATTCCCCGGGCCTTCTCCAACTCCTCCAGCTTCCTCAGCGTCCCAAACCCATCACCTGCATCAGACAAGGGGCCGGATCTGACCTGGGCCAGACAGGGGTCTTGGACCTGGAGTTTGGGTGTTGAAGTGGGTGAGAGCAGTTTGCTCCGGTCTGGGTCTATCCCGGCGTTCCAGCAAATGTTGGCCCATGGACTGGTTTGCTTCAAAAATAAGAATAAATCAGTGGCTTCTCTTGGCTTGGATGCAAAAGCTTGGGAAATGGCTGTGATTTATAGGCCTCTGGTCGGTTGGAGTTCCAGGTTTGCTTGAAATCTGGGGGAAAATGTGGACGATGCAAACGACGGAAAACCCAAACCCCAGCTAACTGAAACCAATGGAGACGATCCTCAGGAAAGGGCCACGTGCTCCGTTTGTGGGTCCTCCCTGGGTGCCTGGGCATCAGGCTGACTTTTGGGGCAGTTCTGCTCCCCACCCTAAACTTACGTCGGTGAAGAGGGAAAGCGCATTCCTCTGCTCTGCTCCCCAGGAAGCTGCCCTGGAAGCTCCGTCGCTTTGGGGTACAAACAGGGCAGCAGGGACTGCCCCCAACTTCCAGGGAAACATTCCCAGG
>NW_010248501.1:0-203 GCF_000690775.1 Eurypyga helias
GATGGCAGTGCGCACGCGCGTTAGCGTAGTGCGTACCGCCTGAAGGGAAGGCGGGGGAGGAGGGAGGGGCAGAGCGCATGCGCGGGTGGGGCGCTGCTGCTGTGCGGGCTCCGCCGTCTCGCGGTTACGGTGCCTCTGACGGGGGGGTGGGAAGCGTAGTGGCAGCGGCGGGTGTGTCAGCTCTTTCCCGCCGGTTGGGGAAT
>NW_010248501.1:437-3296 GCF_000690775.1 Eurypyga helias
TTGGGAACTTCTCGTTGTTAGGCTGGTGGTAAAGCTGGGAAGGACTCTGGAAAGACCAAGACCAAAGCGGTGTCCCGTTCTCAGCGGGCTGGATTGCAGGTGAGCAGGAGCTGGGGCATGGGTGAATGAGTCAGGTTGACCTTCCACCTCTCGGTTGTACCTTGTGAAACCTGCACAGTCTCCCCTTTGTCTGTTATCCATAATGGTGTAAGGTTCTGCTTGATCCTTGGGTGTGTTTAGATATTTTTGCTTTTCAGGAGGCAAGAGAACTTGGCATACAGTGTCCTTAGCTGGATTGTCAAGTGTTGAAATGTAGTCTGGTGCCTGTTGTATTTATGCTACTGGGATTCTGTTGCCCGGAGTGTGGTTTAGATTAGTGCCTTTCTCTTCCTGTCTGTCATCACAGCCTATTTATACTTCTGTTATTTTCCAGTTCCCTGTTGGCCGCATCCACAGGCATCTGAAGTCTAGGACTACCAGCCATGGGCGTGTGGGAGCCACAGCTGCTGTGTATAGTGCTGCAATCCTGGAGTACTTGACAGCTGAGGTAAAGACTCCTGCAAGGGGTGCAAGCAAGTTGGTCGACTCTGAAATGGCATAAAGACCAGACCCTACTATATTTCTACCATTGTGAGGACTGGACTGTGAACTCCTCACTTGCTTTGATCTAGTTTTGAGGGTGTGCATCATAAAGTAACAATGAAATATGCACGGAACCTTTTGCTCTGCATTTATTGCATATCTAATAGCTGTGACTTTGCAGGAAGGATGGAAGTGTTAAGTATTTTATTAAATGTAACATCCCAACATGTCATACCTGCTGTAAAACATTATTCTTGGAAAACTGTATGCAGAGCTCCAAAGGGAGCATACATTCCTTGCTAAAGAAGCATTTGCTGTCTTGGTGTCACTAGTGTGTTTGGTGTAGAGAGTAAAATAGCTAATGCCATGCAGTTGGTCACACTTTAGTTGGGTAACTGTTTAAAACTGGTCTTGTCCTCAGGTTCTTGAGCTGGCAGGAAATGCATCCAAAGACTTGAAGGTGAAACGTATCACTCCCCGTCATTTGCAGCTTGCAATTAGAGGAGATGAAGAATTGGATTCTCTCATTAAGGCAACAATTGCTGGTGGTGGTATGTAAATTCCTTGCTAACTGTGGTGAGTTGGGTGGCAAGGATTCAAATGGATGTAGGGATTGTTTAATGCTGTCACTGTATTTGAAGTGCGAATTTTAGGAGAATTGTTGAAGAAAAATAACATGGTATTAATTGTTCTTTCTTAGGTGTAATACCGCATATCCATAAGTCTCTCATTGGAAAGAAAGGACAACAGAAAACTGTCTAAAGGATACCACAATTGCTCGTTATCTCAGGACTCTAAGTACTTAATTGTCCAGTGTTGGTGATTCCAGTGGACTGTATCTGTGAAACACAGTTTTGCCTTTTTGTAACTTTGAGAAAAGCTAAAGCTCCCTTGAGCTTTCTAAGAAACCAAATTTCTGCATTGAAGTCTTAACCGTATTTAAGTGTTACCATGGCTTCAAAGAAGCTATTGTATTTGTAGTGGGTTTTGATTGAGATGACTGGTTTTAGATTGGTTTAAGTAAAGGAGATGTTTTGGTTTTGTACAGACTTTTCATCCACTAGAGTGGAAATATTCAATAAATGTTATATCAAGTCCAATTGTCTCTTGTTTACTAACTGACATATACTTGGTCTGGACTACATAGCGCTTGGTTGTTGCAAGAAAGCGCAGCTTTGACAATGCTAACAACTGTGCTTAGGTGATCTGGAAGCAGTCCTAGAATTCTGCAGTGACTAAATAGCATCAAGTGAAATGGCATGTGGGTTTTATCCTGCAGAGCTACCTTCTTGCTAATGGAGCTGGCTGTGGAGCTTGACACTTGCCTCTAGTAGGGCAGGTGTAAGGCTGGTGCTACTTAAGGCTGGTTTTACTTGATGTCAGCCTTCCTTGAGGGAAGTGATCTCTCATGGAGGAGGAAGAAGGTAAACTGAATGGATGGTGAAAATGCACAATGGCAGTTAATGTTCCTTATGGTAGAACCTGAGCACTCTTTCTTCTAAAAAATCAGGGGAGACACCCATGAAAGGAAGAGGCTATTGGGCATCAGCTTCCATTGGCCCATAGTATGTGAGCTTTGAGGAAGACTCTAGAACCTGCTTCCAAGGTAGCAATTAAATAGCCCTGTTGTGGTGTGGCTTTTCCATGGGTGGGCTTTTACTGCTGCTGGCTGCAAGAGTCTGAACTGGAAAGAACTTGCTTTATGTTAGTTTAAAGCCCTATAGTGATGAAGCACCAAACCACACAGTTTAAGGATGGATTGTTGAAGTTGTGGCTTTAACTTCTGCTGTACAGTAACATCCTTGTAGCAGCAGACTGAAGGAGGTTCTGGTCACATGTTCAGCTGTGCTTCAGCTCTCCAGAAGTTCATTCCTTATGGAGAAAGGCCTGCCTGTTCCTGCAATGAGGGAGTTCTTGGCCTTTTGGTGAGGCGAAAGTGCTGACAGGGCTGGTTGTGGGCCTTCCAGGACTGCTTCCCCAGCTGTCAGATACTTCTGCACTGAACAGGTTGATCTGCCTATAGCCTCTCTGAGGTCTCATCTGCTGCAGTGTAGCTGGAAGGTGCTGACCTGGATAGTCACTGTTCCTTACACCTCTTAACAGCACTCCCTCTCTGCTGCTTCTCTGGAGCAGCACCTGGGTGCTTTCTTCCTGGCAAAGCAGTTCTTGCAGGAGGTAACGGATGTGGCTACAAGGTGCTAACGAGTACGCTAAAGCATAGTTGATGTGCTATAGTGACGACGCGTGGGCGCCTCTCGCTGCTGTACAGGCCCTGGG
>NW_010248502.1:0-616 GCF_000690775.1 Eurypyga helias
CGGCCCTACCTGGATGGCAGCGCGTCGGGCCAGGCACGCCTTCTCCTCACGGATCTTCCGGCGTTCCTCATCCTTCCTCTCGTGCAAATCCAGGATATTCCCTTCTTCCATCTGCTGCTGCCTTTCCTTCCAAAGAGAGTCAAAACAAGTGTTACCGAGAGCCCTCGAGCACCCGCCACCCGCAGCAGAGAAGTGGGAAAGGGCACGGCGCACCCGAGGTCACCCCGTATCCCGGTTTTCCATCCCCCCCAACCCTCCCCTCCAGGGAAAGATCCCTCGGGAAAGCTCCACTTCAGAGCAGCTTATTTTCTTTAGATGCTCAATGTAATTATTAGTCATCTGGGTCTGAAACCGCTGAGGAGACTCACACGCGAGCGCTACGGAACCCTATTTATTGGGATAAATAATTAAACACAAAGACATGCAAATAGCTGCGGACGACTCGTCACTCTAACGAGCCAACTCGTTACCGACTCCCTGCGACGAACCCTGACAGGGTTTCCCTCCTCCAGCCCCCAGCGTGTCCGAGACAGAACGAATTCAGCGGGATTCGTGCTACCGGGAAGGTCCCTCCTGCTCGCGGCCGAGGGGAGCTGGCAGCCCGGATCTGGGTGGT
>NW_010248502.1:1053-2793 GCF_000690775.1 Eurypyga helias
CCTGGACCAAACCCTCCCGCTTCCCCCCTACAGCACATGGCTGGGGGGACGGGACCCTCCCCAGCTCTCTGGGATGCTGGAGAGAAAGCCAAGACCCCCTCGTCTCCGACAGCTCGGGTGGAGGGTCTGTTGACTAAAGGGATGGGAATTCCCCCACCGGCGAGGCAAGTGGGACACGGGCATCCGGAGGGTCCCGGCGGCAGCACTGACCTCCCTTTTGGAAGCCAGCAAGCGGCGCAGAGCCGCAACTCCTGCCCTGCGCCGCTGCGAGTGGCGTCGGTACCAGCGCTGGATGGTGACGGCGGCCAAGTTCACCCGCTGAACGAACCTGTGGGGATGGGGAGGGTCAGCACGGCGCCGGGGTCTTCCTCAGCTCGCCAGGACCCCCTCAGCCCCACTGCAGGGTGCAGGCTGCTTGCCCACAGCACCGGGATTTCTTCTCTCCCCTCAAAGCCCAACTCAGCAAGGCCTTTTCCTGAATTTTGGGGTGGGAGACACTTGCAGCTTGGATGAGGACAACTCAAAGTCATGAGTTGGGTAAATCACCCGCTGCGGGTGCACTAAGAGGGACCCTTCCCAAACCTGGAGCCCCACAGGAGAGGAACAAACAGTACCAGCTCCCTGGGAGCTCACCCCTCCATCCAGCCCCGTCCTGGGGCCTCTTCCCACCAGCTCCAGCTCACCTCTCTGCCTCCTCCTCGGTCACCTCCTTCCTCCGGCGCAGGCCGCCGCTGCTGCTGTTGTTGTTGCAGGTCGCGATGTTGTTGCTGGAGAAATTCTTCTGAGACTTCACCAAGCTGCTGCTCTCACCGTCCTCGTTCGAGGTGGCTTTGACGACGTTGCTGAGGGAGAAGACGGAAGATTCTCGGCACCGTCCCGTGCCACGTCGCGCGGGGACACGGGGTCAGCACGGCCCCCAGAGCGGGACCACGTCACGCTTACTTGAGGGAGCTGGGTGCCTGGTTGGAGCTTTTGGGCGCGGGGCCCTTCTCGGAGGTGTAGTTGTTGTGCACCATGGTGGTGACGCAGTTGCCCATCGCGCCCTTGTTGCTCCTGTTGCGAGGGAAGACGAGGCGTTAGGACTCGCCGCATCCGAAGGGGACGGCGCGTGCCACGGACGTGTTGGAACCCTCAACTGTCACCGTTTGGGGTGTCCCCCGAGGCGAGGCCTCGCAAGCGACTCGCTCATCCCTACAACTCGCTCCCCAGTAGCTGTGCTGTAAGGTGACGGACAGACAGACAGCCTGAGCAGACGCGGCAGTTCGGGCTGTTCCACACACAGCCTCGGCTTGAGCCTCTCCTGGCCCGGAAGGGTTCAGGTTTTACCCGTTCCCTTACTCCTACAGCGAGAGCAGCTTCCCCCCCAGCATCAACCGAGCTCCTCCGCAGCTTCCAAACGCGTCCCGGCCGGCCAGCCTTGCCTGAGCAGACGCGGCAGTTCGGGCTGTTCCACACACAGCCTCGGCTTGAGCCTCTCCTGGCCCGGAAGGGTTCAGGTTTTACCCGTTCCCTTACTCCTACAGCGAGAGCAGCTTCCCCCCCAGCATCAACCGAGCTCCTCCGCAGCTTCCAAACGCGTCCCGGCCGGCCAGCCTTGCCATCGGTCTGCCCCGCACTTGGCCCCCGCGCCCGAGCACCGGCACCACCGGGTGTTTTCCCGGTGTAGTTTCTCCCAACATCAACCCAGCTCCGGTTCGGGGCCGCCCCTCCTACCTGTTGTTGGCGGTGAAGTTGGCTGCC
>NW_010248503.1:0-686 GCF_000690775.1 Eurypyga helias
AGTGTCCTTGTGCCTGGCTCCCTGGAGCGTGGGGTGGCTGCCAGCGGGGCCCCCCCCAGAGCCGTCAGATGATGCGCTCACCCCTTCTGAGGAGGGCGAAGCTGGAGGGGGGATGGATCAAAACCATTTTGGAGCTGGGGGGGAACCAGCCAGCACAGGGCTGCAGCAGAACCCGGGCTGTGCCATGGGGTGCAGTGGGTCCTGTAGGCACAGGCACCCGGACCCGGCAGGGGCTCGAACTGGTGAGACGCCCCCTCAAAGGAAGTCCCCATCCCCAAAAGCAGCAGGTGCCGGGGACACAGTGGGTGCCAGCACGCTGGGATGAAGATCCCAGGCGGGTTGCAGAGGGGCAGGGAGCCCTGGGGACTGCCCGGGCTCCGTGTTGTGCCAGCCCCAGCATCTTCCCTGGCTGGAAACCACCACTGTGCTCCTGCCCTCTGGCAGCTGGCCCATCCCCATGGCAAAGGGGAATGCTCCTGGCAGCAGGGTTGCCATGACCCATCTCCCCTGATGACCCTCCCTTGCATCCCAGCTGAGTCTCAGCCTTGTTTTGGCTGTAAGCGAGAAGCCAAATTCACCAGGAAGAGCTGGGAGAGGATGGGGTACAAACTGGTCCCTGTGAGCCCTCCTGCCCCTCTCTGCATCCCTCCCTGGGGGTGTGGGGACCCTCCCCAAGCAACCTGGGT
>NW_010248503.1:699-996 GCF_000690775.1 Eurypyga helias
CCACCCCCCTGCCCCTCCCCCCTGCCAGCCACGGCGGCACCCGGGTACCAGGGCAGGCTACGCCATGGCCAGCCCTGCCAGAATCCATCTGGAAGAGGGAGCTCCAGGCCAGATGGCAATTTCCCGAGTTTGTGTGCAAGGGCTGCAATAACCCTCGGTAAACCCCGCGGTGGGTCGCCAGGAACGGCCCATCCAGCACCGGTGCTTGTGTTAGGCACCGAAACACGGCGTCTTGGCAAGTGTCTGGCTGAAGGGAGCTCCTACACCTGTGGCAGGACAGCACGGACACCCCCAGCC
>NW_010248504.1:0-8431 GCF_000690775.1 Eurypyga helias
CAGGGGTCTGCAGCGCCGTTGCCATGTACCCCAGGGTTAAGAACCTCGCTCTTTACGCCATCTCAGCCACGCTGCTGGCCTGCGTCTTCTACATGAGGAAAGAGGCAAAGCTGGCAGCGGCGTCAGACGGGAAAGGGGATGTCGGGAGTCAGAAACCAACGTCTTTGATTCCAGGCAGTGCCCAACTCAGCAAGTGTTTGCCAGACTTGGCCGTCGCCAATTCTTCTCTCGCCCTCCCAGAGCTTCACCGCGTCTTCTTAACGTACAAGCACTGCTGGAACTTCTCGGCCCTGCTGAAGCCTTCCAGGAGTAGCAGAGAGACATTCCTCCTGCTGGCAATCAAGTCTTCCCCCATCAACATAGACCGGCGAGTGGCAATCAGGAACACGTGGGGGAAGGAGGTCTCCATTGGCAGCAAGCGCATCAGGCTGGTATTCCTTCTAGGGCGCTCGGAGGCCAAAATCCATGTGCAGCCCCTGCACCAGCTGCTGGCTTACGAGAGCCAGGAGTTTGATGACATCTTGCAGTGGGATTTTGTTGACAACTTCTTCAACTTGACCCTCAAAGAGCTGCATTTCCTCCGCTGGTTCATGGAGGACTGCCTGCACGCCAGGTTTGTGCTGAAGGGCGATGACGATGTCTTTGTCAACACTTACAACATTGTTGAGTTCCTGCAAGAACTGGACCCTGAACAGGATCTCTTTGTTGGGGATGTGATCACCAACGCCCGGCCCATCCGGAACACCAAGGTCAAATACTTTATTCCAGAGTCCATGTACAGAGCCCCCTTCTATCCTCTCTATGCGGGTGGAGGGGGCTACGTGATGTCTAGAGAGACAGTGCGCCGCCTGCGAAGCACCGCAGAGGGCTTGGAGCTCTTCCCGATAGATGATGTCTTTGTGGGAATGTGTCTGGCAGAGATGGCGGTGACCCCAGTGAAGCACGCTGGCTTTAAGACTTTCGGGATCCAGAGACCTTTCAATCCTTTTGATCCGTGCTTGTACAAAGCGTTGATGATTGTGCACAAACTAAACCCGACCGAGATGTGGATCATGTGGACGCTGGTGAAGGATGACGGCATTAAGTGTGCGGTGTCAGTGACGCACAGCTACAGAAGGGGTTGGAAGAGAAGCTACTGATGAACACGGGGATTTTGATTGGTGACAGTGACAGGGGACTTAAACTAGAAATCAGGTTGTGATAGAAACGTGTCCTCAACTAACAGACTGTACTTGAGCCATAGGGGTTTGTTTTGCAGTAAGTCTTCTGTCGGTCACTGAAGCAGTTGAATTGTCAGGGGATGGGGCCAGCAGCTTGGTGAGACATGGCACAGGGGACTCGGGTCGCTTCCTCCCAGCCGGACTGGAGCCAGGGGAAGTCACAGGTGCCACAGGGACGTGAGTGAGGGGCCACCTGCTATGGAGGCTCTGCAACACTGAGGCTGTTGTCTGACCACCAGCCACGTGCAGCCTTGTGTAGGAAAGTTCATGATGACTAATGAGTGACAGAGCACCTGAAATTACTTGAAGGGGTGGAAGAAAGGCTAGTGTGTGCTGCTGGGTTCACTGCAGCTCCGCTCCGCTGCCGCGGGCCAGCAGTCCCACAGGTCCTGCTGGACAGCAGGAGAGAGGGAGTAGAGTGGGGGGGGAAAAAAGTATTGCCTTAACACAGCATGATGATCCAAGGGACCAGGCTCCGACTCGAGCCCTTTGGATTTTACAGAAGTTTATCACAGGTTTGCTTGCACTGGAAGCTTTTGCACAAACACTTTTGGGGTTTGAGAGGAGCGGTGTGTCTTGAATAATTACGGTGACTGCAGCTTTTCACGTTGTGTGGGAGGTGTTGGGGTTGTTTTTGTCATTGTTGCAATGTTGGGTATAAATAAATTACAGTTTTGAAAAGTGTTTTTACAGGAGTGTCCTTCGGTCTCCGAAGAGCCAGAGAAGGCTGGGATGTAGTGCTGGCCATTTGCATTAGAGTTGCTGATATTAGGAGAGGGTAAGGTTATGTGGCCGTGTCAACTGGCCACTTCCTCTGCTGTGAGCAGCTGCCGTTCTCTGCCCCATCCAGACAACGTCTTGATACAGAACGATTAATCTGTGAGTGCACTGAAGTCGCTGATTTGAGGAAAGCTCAAATGTGAAACTAAGATTTGGTGATGCTTTCACCAAGCTTATATCAGCTTCAGGGTGCCTTGCTGCTCGATCAGAAGCCTCTGTCAGCAGGCAGCAAAAAGGTAGCAGGTAGAGAGGAGGTGTGTGATGACAGAAATCAGAGCAGTTTGTGCTGTGCTGCTGTCTCGTGCCAGCTGCCCCGCGTTCACCGCCACCAGACGTGAGCTGGAGCTTTCAGAGGTGCCCGGGAAGTGCGTCCGGGAGGTCCTTGTGCTCCTTAGGCAGAGAGCGAGGGCACGCCGAGCCCGGGCGTGTGATGGGCTCTCGGGGCGGGCCGGCTGCCCTGCCCTCAGTGTGGTGGTGCAGTGCTGTGTGACCACAGGCCGAGGGACTGCTGGTCCACGCTTGATCGTGTCCCTTGCTGCCTTGGCTTTCTAAAGCACCAGCTCTAGTTCTAACTTAGTCCTGCAGCGTGACCCGGACTCTCGCGGCAGGAGTTGCCGCTCTCACGCGAGCTGTTCCTGCGCCAGATGGGAGCAGGCGTTTGTGTCAGAAAATTGCTCTGCCCGGGGATGAGCCCGTGTGTGCCCATCCTCCTGTGCAAGCTGCATCTCCTCCCTGCAGCCCGAGCAGGGATTGATCAGCTGTATTGGCTGTTCCTGAGAACTGTCTAAACGTGGTTTCAGATGTGCGGACTTTGTAAATGAGGCTGAGGATCAGCAGCACTTCCTCGTTTCTGGCACTGCTGCTTGTTCCAGAGAAGGGGCTGGTCAGAGCGGGTCCCGTGGCACCCTGCGAACTGCTGGGGCAGCGTTTTTCTGACCCACTGGATGATTCCAAATGCAGATTCAGTAACGTAACTTAGAGCATGATGGCGTCTGTTGTGGGCTCAGGTGTGTGGGCTAACGCCCAACGGGCAACTCTCACTTCCTACTAAAGGTGTAAGGCTCTTCCCACCCCCTTTTGGAGGCGATACGGAGCCGCTCATGCTCCTCACCCCTGTTTTGACTTGACTGAACTGACTGGTTAGTTCCTGCCACATCTGAAGGGTGGACGTGTGTGAGTACAGCCCTGCGTTGGGAAGCGCCAGCAGAGCGTGCAGTGAAACAAGAAGTGGGGCGACAGATGGGCTGGGAGCTGGCTCTGAAAGGGGAAGAATGGGCTGCTTGCAGACTCCTTTAGCAGTGCCCATCTGTCCTACGCCGTGCAAGCATCTGAGTAGTCGCTGTGGCATCCTGAGAGGAACACAGCCTGTGTGTGCACTTGGGTCTGGGGCTTGGCAGACGTTCTTGAACTGCAGCAGGTAACGAAGTAGAGCAGTTGTGGTCAGAGGCTGACCTGAAGTTGCATTTGGCTCTTGAGGGCATGGATGTGTTACTGCTGTAAACAATCCTCTTGGCATAGTGAGTTTTTTCCTAATGCTCCAGCCCAAAGCAGGTTTGGCACCTCCTGACTACTGGCACGGCAGACCAGACACTGGCATCTTCCTGTGAGCTGTAACTGCGGACCGTGCCACCCTCCGTGGATACAGCAGCACCCAGTGAGGAGCAGGAGCAAGGAAAAGCGGTTTGTTAATTCCGTTACTATTTAATCTCTAGATGTGCAGTGCTGTGCAGCTGAGATTGTCTCATTGTGCCTGCCTTTGGAACAAATGCAGAGACAGAAAGGCTCATTCCACAGCTGAAAAAATCCCTAGTGAAGCACAACTCAAGTTTAGTAGCAGCAACCTCGACACAGATGTAGCTCACCCGATGCTGATTTGTGGTGAAAAAACTTAGGATTGATGTGTGTTTTCTTACAAAAGTCTGATAAATGGGGATTAACTGAGTCAAATTGGCAGAGTTGTTTTAGTGGATGCCATTCTACAAAGCAATCTCAGCTCCAGTTCACATGCTCTGTACAGTTAATATCACTAATTTCACATTAAGCTGTCAAGTTAGAAAATGAACATAGTGAAAGTCTCGGGTGGTTTTGAAGCCTTAAAATTACTTCCCTGAAACGTGTGCTGGAAAGCATTCAAACATGTAAAACTCACTTTGGCTCGCTGCTTTTAACAAAGCACACAGCAGTTGCCATGACTTTGTCTATAACCACAACATTTTGCACACCAAATCTCCCTTGGCTTCCGGGGGAAGGCAGATGCATTACGAGTGGCAGCTCTTAGGGGAAAGAGGTTGCTGTACTGAACTGCAGAACTTCGGTACAGCAGTTGGGTAACTCCACAGAAAGTTTTCAGCTGTACAGAAAACATTTCCCCAGACTGCACTGAAGTGTAAAGACAGTTACAAATTTTTAAGGTCAAACAGAACAGCGCTTAAGCTCTTACCCAAATGAGGACGCTCGCAACGAGATGCTTTTGCACAGTTTAATAAAGGTTTCTCCTAACAGACACAACATACTTCACAGATGAAAAATGATTTTTAAATACAACTCTTTGGCTGATACCCAGTTAGCCTCCAACTTAAGAGAGCTCTCACAAACATATCAGATGAGCAGTAGGACCCTCCCAGCAGAGAGACAATCAACAACAAATTATCCTTGAGAGCAACTTTCACATTTGCATAGTTAAATATTTAAATAATTGAATCCATAAGTATTACAAACACGGTAACTTACAAGATCAAGGCCTTTCAAATACTTGGAATTGACCTGATTTGTAAAGCAATCCTGTCTGGGGAAAAAATGGAATCATAGGCTTATCCAGCAGTCTCCTACTATCCCACACTTAAAAGTTGGGGACCCTACAATCCATGACTGACTGTCACGTATTCTGTGGTGACATTTCAAATTCTTTTTCAGTCCTCCCGAAGGTAAGGGTCCTCACCCGTCTCTGTACTTCCTAAAATACCCTGTGGCAATGAAGATTCCTCTCCTTGAGCTTTTATGAGCTCTTCTGTCTGAGCTTCAGCTAACTTGGTCTCTGCCTTCTGGGACAGCTGTCGCACTTCTTGCACCTGTGACTTCACCAGCTGGATGTGGCTGCGGGCTGTCACCGAGGCCTGGTCTGCACCTGAAAAGTAATAATTTAAACATGTTGGGCTAGAGGAGCACTCGGCAAGCCTTCGATTAAGGAAGCGACTGTCTGTAATTACCATCTGCTTTGTACAGTGTTTCAATGGCTCCTGGGCTATATTAATGCTAAACGCACTTACTGTGCATTTACCTGAAACAATATGGGTACTTTGAGATTTTTTTGCCCTCCCTGAATTCTTCCCACGCGAGTGGGTGACAGCCCGTGTCTGAGCGCAGCGATCGGCTTGTGCTTGTGGGCAGAGAACGCAGCTCTGCCATCAGGTGCCAGGAACTTTCGGTCCTCGTCCTGTCCTGGCACTTAGCAGCAGCGGGACTGTCTGTGGCACTGCTGAAAAAAAAAAACTGCTCCTACGGATTCTGTGTCTTTTCAGGCACTTAGAGTTCGGGTGTCCCTGTATGTTCATTGCGTTCATCCCCTTCTCCTCTCCAATAACTGCTGATTTACCTTAAGTCAGCCTCAATCTTGCAGCTATCAAGTCTCTACACATTTTGTGAAAGTGTGTACACAGGGAGAAAAGACCCAAATTAGTATCTTCCCTGAGCGAAAGGCAAATTTAATAAAATAACTCACTTCAACAAAAGTGCATCCAGTTAGAAGGACCTGCTGGACCCCCTAGGTAGCCTTATTCCTGCAGCTCCCAGAACTGTGTTTGAACACTGCATTTAAAAACGACCCAACACTTCCCTCAAACTTGTCTTGGCATGGTTGGTCTTGACCTAAACCGCACGTGCGGTTCCAGGGCTGGTTCTCAGAAGGCCTCTGCTAGATTCTGTTATTGGCTACAGGTCTAAGTTCTCAGCATCTCTGAAAAACAGGCACTAGTTGTAAATCGGTATTTTAAGTGGATCTGTGTGTGTCTCAACGCTGTTCTCATTCAGTGACTACTGCCTAAAAGCTAGGGGAAAGAAATTGTCAGTACTTCTGTGCGTGCTTACCCGACTGATACGCAGCTTCTGCTGCCATCTCTGAAAGACGTAACGCTGTCATCCAGCTGGATTCCAGCCTGAGGTATTCCTGCTGTTTTGTTGTCATCTAGGAGTAAAGCAAAGCATTACTTAACTGGATGTAACCGCATCCGAGCGCTCTTCCAAACAGTGCCTTTGGGAAGCACGAGCAGGGGAGACAAGGACTTCCGGAGCGGAGTTTTAAGGGGCAGGCTGAAGGGAGGTGATTGCTTACATCAACTCTGGCTCCTATTACCACCTGCCAGACTGCATCCACCTCTTCTGAGTTCATCTTCCCAAGAAGATTTGCGTATTGCTTGTAGAGAGACGCCAGCGTATAAACTGCCTGCAGAGGAACAGTTCCACACAGTTCCGTCACCATCTGCACATCCCTGCTGCTCTCCGAGTGCCAACTGCTGCTAATTAGCAAAGGTGCTGAATGTTCCTAAGGTGCTTTGCTCTCACGTTCACTGCAGCTTTGGAGGCACTGGCAGCACCTGCTGTCTGCCTACAGCAGCGCTGTGGATTGCATCTCTTCATATACTGGCCGTACCAACAAGGAGGTAAACGGGAATGCACGTAACTTTACTCAAACTGGCACTTAGGTAGGAAACTGAAACTGTATCTTGTTTCAGCCTTGAATATGGCTCACTGCATTCGTCTGATGGAACCCAAGTTCACGGCCTTAGAAATGGGCACAGAAGGTAAATAAAGTATCTGAGAATACAGGGTGGCATATCCCACTTCCGAGTACGCTGTTGCGAGTTTCTTTAGCCCCAGTTCTGAGACATGGGTCATTTCGGCTGAAGTTCAAGCTCAAAGCAACACTCTAACAAAGCTAAAACCGTCAGCGTTTGGTGTAGCAGAAGAGTGAGCCCAACCCTGTTTCCTGGGGACTTGACATCTCCAAACTCCCACACCTCTTACACTGAAATCAACAAAAAACCAACGTCCATTTTAAGTATGGTTTAACAGGTGTGGTTAGTGCCAAGTACGTTAGTATTTCCAGGACTGACTTGCTAGCAAAGTGTGTCATCTCTCAGCTTACCTTTGTATACTCTGTCAGTGCTTCGATCAAGGCGTATGTTGTTTGAGAGAGGAGTGTAGAAGTACTGTCTGTTACCAAGGAAACTGCTCTTTTAATCAAGGCATCGTTACTGAGAGCAATGGAGTTCTGTTTCTGAAAGACAAGACATCTGCATGATCTTGACACTGACTTTCACCCGGATGTTCCAGTAACAAATAAGGCAGACATTGTCTTTCTCGTGTCTCTTCCTTAACAACGACACGGCTTAAGCACCTGCGACCCCCAAGGAGGAGCGCGGCTCAGCGTAAGTACTCGCTGGTAAAGGGGTTTGAAGATTCAGCTGTTTCTAACGAGCGGGTGCCATGTGTATCTCACTCCCGATACGTTACCTCCACGACTGGGACTGCGCACAAGGCTGCTCCCAGCCCCACGCCCACCGCTCCGTGCCATCGTCCGTTCACGCCGGGGAGGCAGCGTCTCCGAATATTGGCCAGAATGGGGAAGCTTTGTCTGGAAATGCAAGAAACCAAGTGAAGCGCAAGAAATAACCAGTGTGTGGTGGGACAAAAGAGGAAAAGAACACCTAGGAGCATCTCTAAGCAACCCAGTCTCCACCAAGCTTCTGTAACGCAGCTGCATGGTAGTGAGTGAGTTCGTTTGTTTTAAATTCGATTATATTACTTAATTAAAAGTGCGGGAAAAGCAGACAAGGAGAGTAACCAGTGCATTCTTTGTCCGTTGGGAGAGGAAATGCATCTTCTCTGGTACCAACAGACTGTTAATGTTCAATAATATTGAAAAACAAATTAAAAAACATGCTTAAAAATGGTAAATGGTACATGCAGGTGAGTGGTACCACTGGTAGTAAGTTGGCAATGCTGGCAATAGTTAATAATCACTGGCAATCCAGCGACACGTACGGCCTCCTGTGGTCAGTTTTATTTACATCGTGTTGTGTGTCAGTGGGGGCAGGGCCTATCGCTGAAATACTCCAACAGTGTGTATTTCGAACAGAAATACACTGAAAAAGCACGCAGTCATGGGATTTTCTTTGCTGTACATCAATTTCCTGAAAATAACTGGTCAGTTTTCCTTCTTTTATGCTGTGTTGTACTCTTTGGACTACAGATCACCAGTGCCAGGCGCTGCATGGTACCACAGTTCCTGCTGCTCGTGCTACTCCAGCCGTGCTGCAGCTTCTGGGACAGATGAGGTGCGTTACGGCCACTTCTCGGCGCAACCGCTGCCGTGACGGCACCGCGCCAAGGAGGTGGGTACGGCGGTCAGCGGCAGAGAACCGCGCCGGCAGCCC
>NW_010248505.1:0-261 GCF_000690775.1 Eurypyga helias
GCCCTGGCATGGCATAGCTGGCCCCTACGCTGGGAGTGGGGCCAGGATGGGGCTGGGAAAGGGCAGAGGGTGGGCAGCAAATTGGGGGAGGGGGGACACCAATCCTTACCGTCAACGTAGATGAGGCCGGGGACGAAGCGGAGCCTCTTGGCCGTCTCCCAGCTGAGCCCCTGGTAGAGGTGCAGAGTGAGGGGGGTGGGTGAGCCGTGCCCCTCCCAGAGCCCCCCATTACCCCCACTCTCACCTCCTGGACCTGCCGGA
>NW_010248505.1:332-1087 GCF_000690775.1 Eurypyga helias
CGCTGCCTGGGTGCCCCCCCCCATCTATGACCCCCTCAGTACCTTCTCTCCAGGGAAGATGACGCGGTTCTTGCCCAGCATCGCACGGAACTTGTGCACGAAGTACTCGCGGAAGCAGCCACTGCGGGGACACGGCCCTGAGCCATGGCGGGGCCCCTGGCCCCCGGCCCCCACGGCCCGAAGCCCCCATGTCCCCAAGGCCCCTGTCTCCAAGTCCTGATGTCCTCAACACCCGATGTCGCTGAGACCTGACGTCTCCAAGACACGATATTCCTGTGCTCTTATGTCCCCAAGTCCCCTGTCTCCAAGCCCTGCTGTTCCCAGGTCCCAATGTCCCCAAGCCCAGCTGTCCCCAAGCCCTGATATTCCCAAGCCCTGTTCTCCCTGAGCCCTGATGTCTCTGAGCTCCGATTACCCAAGTCCTGCTGTCCCTGAGCCCCAATGTCCCCGAGCCCTGCTCTCCCTGAGCCCTGATGTCCCTGAGCCCCAATTACCCAAGTGCTGCTGTCCCCAAGCCCTGATGTCCTCGAGCCCTGTCCCAATGTCCCCATGCCCTCAAACTCTCACTTCCCCAAGTCCCAATACCTCCAAGTCCCAATGTCCCCAAGCCCAGCTGTCCCCAAGCCCTGATATTCCCAAGCCCTGTTCTCCCTGAGCCCTGATGTCTCTGAGCTCTGATTACCCAAGTCCTGCTGTCCCTGAGCCCCAATGTCCCCGAGCCCTGCTCTCCCTGAGCCCTGATGTCCCTGAGCCCC
>NW_010248505.1:1114-1404 GCF_000690775.1 Eurypyga helias
CGGAGCCGCAGTATCTTCAAGCCCTGCTGTCCCCAGGCCCCGACGGCGATGTCCCCGAGCCCCGACACGGGCGGATGGCAGCCCCCAGCCCGTCCCGGTCCCTCACCGGCAGAAGGCATCCCCGAGGCGGATGACGAGGGCGGCAGAGCCCTGCCCGCACTTCACGCAGGGCCGGGGGAAGCTGCGGGGAGAGGAGCGGTCACCGGGCAGCCCCGGGGGTACGGCAGGCAGCCCCGGGAGGAGTACCGGGGGGTATACCGGGGGGGCAGTATCGGGGAGTATCGGAGGGA
>NW_010248506.1:0-2544 GCF_000690775.1 Eurypyga helias
TGCTAACCCAGAAAGAATTGGGGTTTTAAGATCAGTCAGATATACCCGAAATAAAATCCTTTGCTCTAATTCAGACCAAGAATTTAAATCTTCTCCCAGGTGAATGTCTTGAGTGTAAGCGGTCATCAGTTATCGGGCTGAGACAGAAGATATTACAGTGTGCATAAGTTAATTGTCAATTTAGGATGTACAATTTACAAAAAATTGTGGCAATTGGTCTGCAGATGTAAAAAAGTTTAAAATGACACTTTTTTTTAAATTGCAAGAAATTTATTTAATTACATGATTTTTTTTTTAAATTACATAGCATTTTGCACTTCTAATAACTGTTAAAATCAAGCTTTTTCTACAAAAGAACATCTTACCACAAGACTGTTTCCAGCTCATTATGTGAGTTTTAGTCTGTGTTCTTGCACGTTCTTTATCCTTCCTTATCTTTAAATCTTTACCCTTCTCTATCTTTATTCTCCTCCATTTCCATTTCACTATATGTACTTTGTGCAAAACCTTAACATTATTTTTTAAACTGAGTGCATTATGTTTTGTTATTGCTTAGTCTTGTGCACTACACTGAGGTACTATGTGCATTTCTATACATGTCTTTGTAAAGCCAAATATAATTCTTAACTGTCAAAGGAACTATATAGCCACTGATAGTAAATAGGTAAATGTTTTCTGATAAGAAAGCAGATAATGTAGAGACAACAATGATACTGTACTTGTGTATCTGCTTTTTTTACAATATTACAGATGCACTTATAATTTTGGTATTTACTTAATTCTAAAATTATTTTCTAAAGAGGACTCTTTCCAAATGTTCATTGAAATAAATCACCCCACTACTTCACAGAAAAACACCAAATCCACTTTGTAGCCCCTCCATTTTCCGAGAAGAGAACAACTAAGTAGCAGTAAACAGACAGCAGAGTTACACATGTACAGATGCAGCATTTTGCTAAAGTCAATCCCACCTGATCTGCCAATAGAAGTTTGGCTGGAATAATTTCAGGGAACAGAATAGTGTGCACATTTTCTCAGAGAAGACATTATACTCAATTCCCATCCTTGGGCTGTTGTGGTTTTTTTGTTTGTTTGGTTTTCTTTTTTCTTGAAATCATATTTACTTGGAAGCTATTGGAATACTAGTCCTTAAAGACTGAGTATGGGCAAGATCACAGGAGATGGAATGGGACATAAGACCATGGACAGGGGCTTATACAGATCTTGGTAGTGCTTCCAAATACTTGCACTGCAAGTTGGGAACTATTTTGTTCTGCAAAGTATCCCTTACAGCAATTTATGCACTGTTTAAGGACGAATTAACTATCTGTCATCAAACATACTGCATATTGGCAGTGGAACAGCAGACACATGTTTACCGGAAGGACTGACATTCTCCATGAGCAGTCAAGCATGGGCCTCAAATGATTCACTGAGGCAAGAATAAATGTTTCTGCCAACTCAAGGCTCTCTGAGAATCTTTAATGTCTTGGGAACAAAATGACCTAACTAAATAGGGGAAAGAAGGTCCACCACTCATATCCCAACTTATAGGAATGAAAGAGTGATAAATATTAGTGCAATACAAAACTGGACAGTTTAGGAAGGGTTGTCCCTACTGACTTGCACCATATACTTTTCAGTGAGTATGAGTGGTTGTACACCACCAGGAATTATTAGGACATATCAAAAACCTCAAAGTACAACATTACAAATATGGCATCTGACAAAAAATTGTAATATACTGAAAGGCAAAATACAATTGAGAGAGCAGAGCTGTTATGGTGATGTTTGCTCATCAAAAATCATTTAGCTGGCTAACTTAATTATTTAATGATTGATGACCCAACACAATGCCTGTGGTAAGATTCTGTGCTGTGTTATGCTATCAGAAGGATTCAGTGCAAGTGGATGGCCAAGGATTAGTTCCCATAAGTATAGGAGGGTGTAGACAGACAGATCCTGATAATATATATATATATGTATATATAACAAGGTGAAAATCTTACTAGCTTTACATTGGCAGAGCATGAAGCTTGGGGAAAAGGGTTCACAGCCTTAAGAAACCTGTAAGGTTACCTGGGTTATAAGGACATGTGGCTTGTAACAATGTCTGTTTACCTGCTATTCAGCATTTAAAACAAACAAACAAACAAACACACAAACAAACCAACCAACCCACCACAAACCGAACCAAAAAAAACCCAAAAACCCACAACCAAACAAGAAACAGGAAAATAAATGAATTTACACACGTATACACAAACTCTATTAAGTAGAAGATAATGGAGACAGTGACAAAGATCAGAGCTCTCTGGTGACTGGCTGATGGGCTGCTGAAGAAACCAACCACACAGATGGGTGTCAACCAGAACTTTATACTTCATGAGAAGAAAACATGAAGTGATGGGAAAGAACAAACCTACTGTGGGATATTTGAGGGGGACTTTGATGTGTGTAAAATGTGTTCTGGGACGTTTTAAAAGGATCATGGGAATGTATAAAGCTCATTACAGACTGTAGAGGAAGAGCCAAAGGTAGGGA
>NW_010248506.1:2573-2893 GCF_000690775.1 Eurypyga helias
CCTCAAAGATCATGGAGGAAAATTACAGGAAACTAGAGGGAAAATACAGAATAAGAGAGGCCATTTTTCTGTAAATGGGCTGATCAGCACTCGTTTGACTAAGCCTTGCACCTGATCATTACAGTCTGTCCTATTTTCTGTAAGACTTTGCTTTCTATTCCATGATTGAGTGAGATTTCCTCATGAACTTCAAGCTGTACTAGCCATTGAGGACCAAAGTCTGGGAAGACTTCACATCATAGCTGGAGATGGGACAGCAGACTGGGGGTCAGTGCATGGATTCTGGATGGACTCAAGGCTTAGAATCATAGAATCATAGA
>NW_010248507.1:0-222 GCF_000690775.1 Eurypyga helias
CCCAGCCTCGGGGTGCCGGGGTGGTCGGGGTGTGCCGGCGCTCGGCTGGATCCTGCACAATTACTGCTCCTTTAGTTTTCATCTGTTCCCTTCTCCCTTTGTGCCGAGATCGTTTGCAGCCCTTCCCACCCCTCTTTTCCAGCCCGTTAAGCCGTGTTAGCTATTCTTCACCAGCCCAGGTCTGCGGCGAGCGCGGTTAATGGAGAGCAGCTACAAGCGGGG
>NW_010248508.1:0-334 GCF_000690775.1 Eurypyga helias
TGGGGGGGCAGCAGGCAGGAAGGGTGACCCCCCTCCTGGCATCGCTCCAGCGCTTTGCTCCTGGATGTGGAGGGCTGGATGGGCCATGGGGCAGCGTCCCGGGGATGGGGGTGACCAGCTTCCCCCCCCACCCCGATGTATTCCGCCTCCGTTATCCCACCAGCTCATGCGCCGTGGCGTTTGAAACCACCCCCGTTACCCACATCCAGGGATTAGCTCCCAGGGTGTCTTCCCTGGAGCCATGGATGAGCTCCCAGCGTGTGTGCCAAGGATGGACGGGATGCTCTGGCCCCCCAGGGATATGGAGAGCAGCTCCCGGGGGGAGTCGGGGTGG
>NW_010248509.1:0-262 GCF_000690775.1 Eurypyga helias
GAAAGCCAAAAAAAGAGGAAAACTGAACAAGATCCTGGTTCCAGGGGCGCTGTGTTGAGTTTTTTGTCGTTTGAGGCTTTACATAACTAATGTTTACCTGGAGGAGGGAGACTGGGACATGTGTCTGTTTATCACGGAATCCCAGGATGGTTTGGGTGGGAAGGGACCTTAAATCCCACCCAGCCCCCCTGCCATGGGCAGGGACACCTTCCATAGCCCAGGGTGCTCCCAGCCTCATCCAGCCTGGCCTTGGGCACTCCCA
>NW_010248510.1:0-566 GCF_000690775.1 Eurypyga helias
GCTCTCCCACGGGTTGGGGAGCAAGGGTTGCTCGGGCTGAGTCGGGGGATCTCTGCACTGTCTGATGCCAAGGTTGGCTATCACCATGGGAGCATCAGGGAATGACAATGAACAGGAGAAAGGGAGAAAAGGCAGAACTAGACATCCTGTGACTCTGCTCTACACCTGGCACTGATAAATGCAATCTGCTTACTACTCGGTGTACTACTCCTTACCCATACAAAAAGGCTCGAGCATCCAACAAGCATGTTGACCAACCCAATGCCATCATCTGCCTGGCAGGGAAAGGTGCTATCACTTAGATGAGACCCAGAAGGACAACCACATCCTGGGCTGGATCCTGAGCAGCGTGGCCAGCAGGGCGAGGGAGGGGATTCTCTCCCTCTGCTCTGGTCTGGGGAGACCCCACCTGGATCCAGCTGTGGAGCTACATAAGCAGAAGGACACGGAGCTGTTGGAGCGAACCCAGAGACCTCTGCCGTGGGGACAGGCTGGGAGAGTTGGGGTGTTCAGCCTGGAGAAGAGAAGGCTCCGGGGAGACCTTATAGCACCTTCCAGTGCCTGGG
>NW_010248510.1:593-7372 GCF_000690775.1 Eurypyga helias
CTCCCCAGCCATAAACATAACCTCCAGCTCTCAGAGGTGACTGCAGCAAACAGAACAGAACTGAGGCACCAGGAGCATCAGACTTGTGGAAGAGGTTTCTCTTGTAAATGTAATTTCTCTATTTTTTTCATCCCTGGATGTCTTCAAGGCCAGGCTGGATGGGGCTTTGAGCAACCTGGTCTAGTAGAAGGCGTCCCTGCCCATGGCAGGGGTGTTAGAACTAGATGATCTTTAAGGCCCCTTCCAACTCAAACCACTCTGTGATTCTATGACTTAATACCAGGAGTGATTCTTGCTAAATATTGTGCCCAGGCCTCATGGGGTCTCATTCTCATTGTGCATGAGCTGGCAGAGGTTCATTCACACACACAGTGCCAAACACCCTGAAGTATGTTTGCAAACTATTATTCACATAAACCTTCATCCTGAAATGCGATACCCCTTGTTCCTCATGTTTCCATCTTCAAAAGTTTCAGGTGTCTGACAACAATGATAAATAATTTAAACATAGAAAGCATCCATGTGTCAAGTTTTGCAAATCCCTGGGAAGGAAGGAACAGCTAAGAGGATTTTCATTTTAGATAAATAAGGTGCACAGATGTAAAGAACTGGATATTCTCCATATGGATATTACCCATGAATGGATATCCATATGGATATTATCCATTGCCATCTGAAGGATTTTACACATTACTAATAGCATGTGAGCATGCACATTTTTTTCCTCCAAATAATTTCTGAGGCCAACCTCAGCTCACCTGTGAAATGCACACTCTGACTGCTGATGTTGGACAGTGTTTCCTACTGTGTGACTGGCCCAATGAAATCGTACAGAGCAAAGGAGGAAGACATTCTCTTATTCTCTGAAGGTTGTTGGTGTGGGATTTTTGCTAGGGAGTGTGGGAGTACTTGCCATATTTTAATAAAGCCAAGGCCATTCTGTGTTTTTTCATGAGAAATAAAAATTGTTACCCTCTCCGTGGGACTAAGAACATACTTGGAGAAGAAAAATGAAGTATTTATGAACTGGTTAATATTTTCTGTGCCTAACAGAGCAGCCCAATAAAATACAATGGCCGACCCATCCAAGAACAGCCAACTGTGTCATACTAGGAGCACTGATCTGGAAGATGAGATTCTGCTCCGATCTGGACAGGTTGGAAGTGATGATATCACACATAAACAGTGGGATCTTACCATGAAGACAAGGCTTTGACCTTTGACCTAGGCCAAGAAATCCATCTTAGGTTGGAGAAATCATCTAACCCAAAGCCAGTCAAAGCAAAAACATCAAGATTCAGTGATTCGACCATTTCTCACGGAAAAGCAACATGATTTATCCTCACCTTATGGCAGTTTCTTCAGCTATTGGATGGCTACCTTCAACAAGGAGTAGTAAGATTTTGCTTGGTGCTATATGGTACCTTCCATGAGAACTGCACTGTGTATACACTGCTGTCAGTCCAGGTTCAAGACACCTTTACATGATTCTGCTGCCTACTCATTTTCAAACTGCCAAGCTACAAGAAGGACCATGTAGGCCATCTAGTCTTATCCAGCCTGTCAGGGTTATCAGTGCTTCAGCTTGGCTGAAGAACACCTTTATTTTATTCAGTTAAATTTTCTTTCTGGAAGGGAATACCAGACCAAATTCAGAATTGCACCAGGGCAATATGAAACCTAGCCCCAAGGTGGACCCCAAAGTTTTAAGTGAGGTATTTCAACTACAGTATGTGTTCAGAGCTAGAAATTAGTTGGATTTATGGTGGGTAGGAGTCACTTAAACAGTTATGTAGGAAATGTTGAAGGGAGAAACAGTCCCAGACCTGCTCCTTCAAGAAATTAGGTACCTAACTCTGGTCCCTTGGTACCATGTAATTTCCTCACCTACAAGGTATTTTTCCCCTGGAATCAAATCTGTTTCTGATAGCTAAACATAATTCTTCAATGCTTGCCCTGCAAATCATTTTTTAGAGCCATCAATCATTTTATGCGTCTCTTTTCTGTACCCACTCCAATTTTGTCACCATATGTTTTAAAATGTGGCTGTCAGACCCATAAACAGCCTCCAAAGTTCAACCTCACTAGTGCCCCACACCACAAGTCACCTGGATGCATAACCAAGGATCACATCAGCACTTTCATGTTTGAGGGTACAACTTGAAGCTGCACTACCCTGCTTGCCCAGGTTTTTGTCTGTGCTTGCAAGAAGCATCTGTTTGGAACTACCATCTGATTGAATTAAAATGTTTTGTTTGCCCAAGCCAGGCGGTAAAGTTTGTCATGTCAGGCTGCCCTGGACTCTCATATTTTGCTATTTCACTAACCATAATGTCACCTACAAATGTCATCAGGAGTAGTCTTATATTTACTTCCAGATCACCCATGAATAGCATAAGAGAGAACTCTAGTAACACTCCTCTTCGACAATCATTCTGCATTGACAACTACTTCCAGAGACCTGTCAGTTAGGCAGTTCTTAACTCATTTCATGTCTCATCTTGTTCTGAACCCAATTACTTTTGCTTGGCTAAAACATATCTTATAGGAAGTCATCCAGACTCCAACCCGAAAATGTCATGAGATGGTGATTTTTACCAGTCCTCCTAGTAAGTTTCTGGAATGATTAATCACTGTGAACGATGTACATCTTCTATTGCAATGTGATTTTTTTTCTGAATTCAATTTATAGCTATCAATTCCTTTCATCACTTTCCTAGCTAGATTAAACAATTCTTCATACCTGGAATTTCGAAGCAGATACAGTATTTCCCCTTCCTAAACTATGTATCTTTAAATTACCTCCTGCTGGTCCTGTGCTTCGTGGACTGATACTACATTTCTGCTAGTATGTTGTGCTTCTTATTCATGTTACTGCTTCTCTATTAGTTTATAAAGCTTTATATATATATGTAAGTATGTATATTCAGGGGTATATATGTACGTATATTCAGGGGTATATATGCAAAATTGTAATCAGTATGAAAACTATGATTGAAATCCACAGCATTGAAGATGCAGAACCCAGAGTAGGTTTTGATGCTTACTAGTAATTAGTTTCTTTGAAGTGATTTATGATGGAAAAAATTTTGTGCGCTTACGAGGTCAGAATTACTTGTTTGTTCAGGAAAGACTGCGAAATGTAGCCATAACTGTAAGAGCAGTAACAAACTGATGGATGTTGAAAGAGCTACAGGAGGCAAACATTCAAAGATTTTCTAAAGAACTTGCGTGTCTGAGCAGCCTGAGCAAAGGGCAGGTGCTGTCTTCTGCTGGTGTGTCAGCACGCGCTGCATCACTGAACCCTACAACTTCTTGTGCTGCCTGATTACAGAGAAGCATTTTGTCACTGGCTCCATAGGGGAAAGAAGACTGTGGAAAGATCTGATATGGATAAGAAAGTCTGGACTTGAACCTGAGCCTCCCATGCGGTCATCACCCACGCTGTAATACAATTGCTTGCTAAGCTACCAAGGTTTTCTTCTAATTGTCCTGGTTGAGAAATTGGAGACAAAATCTTTGTCTTTTGTTTTTGGTCAGAAGCAAGCACGACACGGTCTTTGTCAGCATCAAGAAGATGCTGAGATAGGGACAACAGTAGTCAGTTAAAAAAAATAATGTACTAGAGAAATGGTTTGGGGATGCTGAGGGTATAAATATCTTAAACCCATGAACACTGAACCCGAAGAGGGGGCTTATGTCTTTTAAAATTGATTTTGCTCTCAGTTTCCAATCTCTTGGCCCTGAATTTTGATTCTTGCCTGCCATTGTTCATGCAACAATGTTGAAACTTGATACCATATGTCTGAGGGATTTACAAAACACAAGGGCAACTTTAAAAATCACTATTATTTCTATTTTGGGGCCAATTGTTCAAACAGTTGGGTTTCCAATCATTGAGAAAAAAAGTGGAAAGATTAAAATACAGTCGTATTTTCCCCCTGTTTTCAATCATCTTGGAATACAATTGCTCATCGCATGCACTGTAGTGGGATATAATGCATTGTTAACTATTGCATGTCTATGAGTTTATGTGTATAGATTGATGGATAGATGGATAGAGGGATAAATGGATAGATAGATAGATAGATAGATATAGATAGATAGATAGATAGATAGATAGATCGATAGATCGATAGATAGATAGATAGATAGATAGATAGATAGATAGATAGATATAGATAGATAGATAGATAGATAGATAGATAGATAGATAGATAGATAGATCGATCTACGTAGACCTCAGAAGTGTGCTAGACAGCTGAGAAGTAAAAACACATAAGGAAATTTTTGTTTTGGTTTGATTTGTTGGTTGTTTTTTTGGTGGGGTTTTTTTTGTTGGTTTTTTGGGAGGTTTTTTGTTTGTTTGTTTGTTTGTTTAATTCTGAATCATGTAAAGTACTACCCATGTTTTACTGTGGGTCTTGCAAGATTTTTTTTTTCCATGTGAATTTACAAATCACCCAATAATTCAGCATAACATTACTTCATGCCTTGAACCTAGAGAGACTTATATACATATTTAAGTCAATATGCTATTCATATAAAAATAACAGTCTCATGGCCTTTGTTATAAAACATCTGCCTGTCTCATGCAGTCAAGGTTATGGACAGACACAAATAGGAAACTCATCTCAGGTCTGCTGCAGAAACCAAGCCAACTTTATGAATGCCATAGTATTTTTTAAGTGAAAAGAACAAAGAGAAGGAAATTTCTTTTTTCAGATTATCCACTTACATTGTACGAACTCCCTGACACACATCAGAGTCAGAGGGAGTTGTTTTGTTTGGGTCTTTTTTTTTTTTTAAAGGAAAAATATTCTAGATCTAGAATACAAAACCATAGGAAAGAAAACCTTCGACGTCAACCCTGATCCACAATGATTTATGCACACACATCCTACAAGGTGAACGCTCACAGGAATGGCTCTTTTCCTGCTTGTGAAATTTATCCTGACAGGTCTTTTCAGAGTTTAAGGTCTACAGGTAACCAGGTGTGATGGTGTTTTTGGTATTTTTTTTTCCCAGTTATACCTACAGCAGGCCTAAATATAAATTTGGGTCAATCAAAACCCAAAAACTTCCTTTAGTAGTTTTGAAGCTTTTTAATTATTATTTTTTAAGACTCCCCCATGTTTTCAAAGTGAGCATTAAATAAGTAATTCTCTCTATTGCTTTCTGAATTGAACTTCTCAGTTTGAAATTATTTAATTGGATCTGCTTAAATACATTTGTATATATATATGCTCCCAAATAAAAGAAATACAGGTTAAAAAAAACAAAGGCTGACAAAACACTTTTTATCCCAAACTTATTACATATAAAAAAACCTCTGTTTTCTAACAGATGAAAATCAAAAGTGAGTGGGTTTTTTTCCCTTTTTTTTTTTTTTCTTTTAGTATTTTGGTCCATAATTTGGTTTTCTGTGTTAATCCAATCAAACCAATTATTTCATAACCATGTGTCAGCTTATTCCAAAGAGGAAGATGATGAACAAATGGACCTCTTTGGTGCACAGAATTTACCTGCCAGGAGTTTTCCAAACCAAATTCTTCATAGGAAAATGTCACTGGTAGCCCTGCCAAGAAATGTTGAAACTGTTTCTTTTTTGTTTCATTCGGATACAAAATGACAAAATGTAGCTCCAGTTGGGTGATTTAATTTAAACAAACAAGCCTCCCTTCCATGTCAAAGCACTGATTCAAAATGACAATTCTTGTTTGGTTTCAATCAGAAATGTCAACATTTTCAGTGTGACATTTCCAATTCAGAAGTTGTGTATTTGTTTGGGACGGAGGTGGGGTTGATATGTTGGTCATCGTTTTCCTTTGTGTATTTTACTGATTTGCTTGTTTTCTCCTGTTGGTGGAGAGTAGAGGGAGGAAGGAACCATGAGAGAAGGATGGGCACAGACTGTTGCCTCTCCCAGGCTTATCAGTTTGGAATTTGTAGGTATCATGGCAGAGATTATGTGAAGAAATCCAAAGGGAAAAAATGGTTTGGTGGTTTTTGGAGCTTTTCACGGAAAGCATGAGGAACCGTGGTGGGGCTGAAGGCACATACTGACCCTTGTAGTTGAGTCTGTGGTGGGCTGGTGAGGGGTAGGCTGGCATCTCGTGGTCCACATAAAGCTCTCCTACACAGCTAATGTTAGATGGGAACCCGTGTCATGGATTTAAGGGATTGTGGCAGATGAATAACCCTCCATGGCTGCTGGGGGTCAACCCAGGTAATCATTGCCTCAGTTGAAACCTGAATTTGGGTCAGTCAGATGATGACCTGCGGTTACCATTTGTCCTAGAGCAAAGGGGAGAAACTTGATGTACTTTGAGCCTCCTGCAACATTCTGGGACAGCGATCCCTATGGTACTGCTTCTGCAAGGGATCAGACATGGGGTACTCCCACCTCCCTCCCAGTGTTACTTTCACCTGCAATTACGCTTCCACAGCTCCATCCCACAAGCCTTCCCTTTTCGGGGGGTTCCTCCTCATCACCTGTGTGATTACTCAGGCAAGCCAACAAATTTACTCCTGCGAGGAAAGGTTTGCCAAACTGGCAACCCAAATGGCAGCGTCATCCAGACCGCTGGCAGAGCACGAATGGGAAAGCAGAAGCCCGAGGACTTGGATTTTGCACAGCTCCTCTGGCCCAGAGCTGAATCAGTGCTGTGCTTTGGGCACTGTTACCGCTTCATATTGAAGGGGGGGGGGGGCTTTAATCCTTAAAATAGCTGTGGGGAACCCTTGCTTGTCTATTCCAGACCCAGAGAGGGATTCCT
>NW_010248511.1:0-735 GCF_000690775.1 Eurypyga helias
CTGCTGCCCTCTAACCCTGCCAGGCGGTAGGCTTGGATGTCAGAGCCGAAGACACCAAGAAGAAAATGAAAAAAAATCCCAACGCGCCGCTTAGCTCTCGCTCCAAGTTTTGGCATGGAATACCCATGGCATAAGCGGTCGCCGCGTTTGCGGCCACGGTTGACGCGCGCCAGTCTTCCTTCTCGCGCTGCCTCCCGCCCGTAACAAGCCGCGTGTTTACCGGGCGACGGTCTTCATTCGCGCAGCCTCGACGCGAGAGGCAGGGTAACCCTTGGAACCGTTCTAACATCGCTGCAAACAGCTCATCTGGCGTGAGGCGTGTTTAAATACGTAGGTTTCACTCTGAAAGTGTTTTTTATTTGGTCCTGGCCCTTAACGACTCTCTAGAGACCGGGTGAGCGGACTTTCCGTGCGTGCCGCTGTTCCGGAGCGGTAGGTGAGTGCAGGCCGGCGAGGTATTGCCACCCTTCCTCCCGAACAGGCCTGGCTGTCACAGGGCTTGCTCCCAGCTCCAGACTGCTTAGATTTTGATCCTTCTGAGCTGTAATCAGATTTAAAAGGATTGGGTTTTAAGCAATGGTAATTGATTTATTTTTTTCTCTCACTCCTCCCCCAGCAGCACTCAAAGGGAAAGGTGAACATGTAGAATAAACTGCAGTTTTAGCTGCCTGCAGTTTGCAAAGGAAGTTGTGTTTTGAAAGCTGCTGGGAGGTGCAAGCCTTTATAGGAAGTTAC
>NW_010248511.1:771-23730 GCF_000690775.1 Eurypyga helias
AAAAAGCGAATTCGAGGCTGTAGGCCTTGCAGTCGTGTTGATAGGAGGAGGTAAGGCCTTGGGAGCGTTCCGTGTCGCAATTATTTTGGATGAAGAAAAAGTGCTGCTCCTGAGATCCCCCTGTCCCGCAGGACGGCTGGGCTGTGCCGGGAGAAATGGTTGGTTTTAATGGAACTGTCAGGTTATTTTACTGCAGTTTGTGCTCTCGTTGAGTTTTGGCATTTTGAAAATACCTGCACGTGCTTTCTTAGTAATTCTGGGATGAACTGTTTCCGTGGCAGAAAAGGGTAAACGAGAAAGTGAAATGTCAGTAAATGCTTGGGACAGAACACGTGGGTTTGTGAAACTTGGTTAGAGGTTTTTAGGTGCACTATGACTTGTGAAGAGTCACCCTTCTGCTTCCTGCTCTGGAGCTGAGGAATGCTGCTGCCGCCTCGGGTGCGCCCTGTCTGGGGGTGTCAGCCGCTTACCGGCGTGGGGTACACACCGTCACGGCGTTCGTGGCAGAAGGGAAGATCTGGGAGAAGAAATGGGCTGATGTTTTGGGTTCTCACCCGGCTGGTACTGGGAGTTGCTTTAACGTCAGGCGGGGCTGGACTTGTAGCATCCTCCTGACGCGGCAGTCGATAAATAGCTCTACGGAGGTGTGTGGTTTTGAGGGTGGCGTAAATAGGTCCGAGGAGCGATGTCAGCAGGCTCAAACCCATGGCAGAATGTTAATAACCAGCCCGTAAACTCTTGGAACAGAAAGTTTTGTTGGAGGCCAGGAGGCAGCGTGGGTAAGACCTGGTGAACGGGGCCGGTGACGCAAGCTGAGCGCAGGGAGACGAACGCTCGCCTAGCGTTTCGTGCAGCTGCCGCACGCCTGACAGCTCTTGTGCAACGCTGCGGCCGGATTCCTGTGCCAGGTAGGGATCAGGGAGCTCTTGCTCAGTGTGTTCAAACCGACCCCTCGAAGGCCTGCGGAGTCCTGGCTTTTGGCATTCTCGGGTAGGAGTATAAACAGAGCCATGGCTTTACGTACAGTTGGCCTGGGGCAACCCTGCTTTTCCATTCCTGTAAATGTATGTAGGGTGACTACAAATAATTAATAACGGAGTTGGAAGGTTTCAGTGACCATTCAGTGCGGGGAGGCCTCCTTCCCTGCGGGCAGCGTGATGCTCTGGCAGAATGCAGCTGGTATTTGTAGATCGATCTTGTATCGATTGATTTTCTATACCACACTATCAAATTAAGTTTAAAAAAAGAACCCAAAACACCCCTAAGTGTAGCTAACACAGTCACGGGCTCCATCAAAACTTCAGCCTGAATATAGCGTTAGATGGGTTGGGTTTTTTTCGCTGCCATAAAGTTATTTCCTTATAGAAGTCACCCTGTGCAGAATGGCACGAGAAGGAGCGCGGAGGTTCGCGCGTGAGGAGAGCGCGCGCGGCGACGGGACGGTTGGCGCCGCCGGGAGGTGACGGCTGTCGGGTGAAGTCGGCGGTGCCAGCAGATGGCCTGTCGCTGGGGTTGAATCAGCTCCTTGACGCCAGGCCGGCCGCACGCCCTGTGCCGGTAACGGGAGCGGCGGGGTCTTTCTGCCCCTGTGAAAAACTTGGTCGCCCTGAAACGCGCACGTGGAAGACGGGCCGGTTCAGAGAGCTGAGAGCTCCTGCTGTTATCTGATGCCTTACGGTGCCGCAGCTCTGGGAAGGCTCCGCTTGCTTTGCGCAAGTACTGGTTATTTTCTGGCCAGCTGACGCGGATGTTTTGATCTGTGCTTAATTTTTTTCGGTTTTAAATGGCTTTGGTCACCTCTCAGCTAGCGACTTAGAAATAAAATTTGCCTCCGTGGGCCAAGACTCGTAGGCCCCGCGTCATACCGAGTTCAGTCACCCCTCGGTTTTGGGTGCAGTGTGCCCGCACGGTTAAGGGGTCGGTACTGTCGCCCAAGGGTCGCGATGTCGTGGCCTATCGCGGAGGTGAATCCAGGTGAAAAGGGACCCAGGAGGTGCAAGGCTCTTGCCTCGTGGATGCTCCCTGTGCTCCAGCAGCTCTGATGGGGGGAATGTGACCTTTTACTGCCGTTAGCTGCTCCTGAAACACACCAGTGGGAGGAAGTTTGGGGGTTTTGGTAGGAGAACCTCAACTTTCCCTGCAAACTTTCCCCGATTCCCAGCCTCGGCTGAGCTGGAGCCATGCTCGGGTCTATATGGGGGCGGGTAGAAGAGAAAGCAGACTATGGTTCCTCTCTCTGAGGGTTAGGAGGAGTAGAGGGCATCCTCCAAAGGTAACCCCACCCCCCCTCAGGACTTGTCCTGCAGAGCTTTTGAGTTGGTGCTCCTTCCTGAAAAGGGCCGAGTGTTGAGGTGGCTTTGAACTAACCTTTAATTAGGGAGTAAATGACTTTGGGTGGAAGTTTTGTCACACCCCGAAGCTGATAAAGAGTTGCAAAGCAGGCATCTGGCACCTTCCTGCTCCTCTTGCAGCACTTAGCCAAGCGCCCCGGCGTGCTCTGACACGAAGAGCGGCAGGTTTGGGTGCTCTCTCCAGAAGAGTCGATTCAGATTTGTCTTCGGGTTGAAGCGTGGAGTTTAGGATGGGTTTCAGCCAGGACTTTGTCACCTGTTTGGAGACATCGGTAAACTGGACCGTAAAATGTTTTCAAGCCTAATTGCTGATTTAGTGCCAGTGTGGCGTTTCCTACTCGCCTCCCAGGTTTGCCTTCTGTCTTCGGCTTCAGCTTGGCACTTCTCCTTTTCCTTTCGTTTAACTGGAAGATAGAGGTGGACAAAAGGGATTCTGGCGGCTCTTTCCAGCTGAGCGAGGGAGTAGCACATGAAAGGAGTGGATGAAGGTTTTTTGCTTGGTTTAATCAGCACTTTAAGGACTTGTCTTCACCAGGACAGTACTTTGAGAACACAGGGGCAAGGGGGCCTGCAGGCTGAGCTAAGCTTTTTTGATCCGAGGCTCGAGAAAATTCCCATTCTTCCTGTTTCACCCAATTATACAACCAGAGAAAAACTACAGACGTCTCAGGGGACACCCAAATCCAACCACGGCATCTCATTCAGCAATTCCTTCCCGTGGAGTCTGTTTCTTTTAGCTGCGATTCCCGTTGGGCTCATGACCTCCTGGCAGGCGAATGGTGGCCACGTCGTCCCAGGGCAGACGCGCTTCCGTCTCGTTATTTGGGAGGTGGTGTTGGATGGCTTCAACCACTGGCGCTGTTCTTCACGTGGCAATACCTCGAAATGCAGAAGTGTGGGGTTATTTTTGCTGCAATACCTGTTAGAACGGGCTGCAGCAGCTGCGTTGCTAGTGTATTTTTGTAGGATACTTGTTTTAACCAATTTTGGTTGTTGGTAGCATTCAGCGTCAGGTAGCAAATGGATGTAGGAGAGCCCCGCTCTCTGAACTTGGCTTTGGAGGCCTAATGCAAGACGCTGCACGCTTTGATCCCTGACCTGGCATTGGAACAGACGTGGGTGTTGAAACTGGAGTGTCTGGGTTTCCGTCAGTTTGCTTCGTCTCGGAAGCTTGGGATTTTTTTCATCCTTAAATTGGAACCGCAGGGACCCTGCAGCGTTCCCTCCTGTTGCTGGGGGAACTCGTGGCAGTAAGTTGGAGCCAACGATCCGGTCCTTGAGAGGGATCCAAACACCCCATTCTGATGGGGGGGGAGGCTACCCAGGTAAAATGAGTTTAGAATGGTGTTGCTGGGTCACTCGTCAAATGGTTCTGGTGATGCTTTATACGTGTTTTTGACATGTGAAGTGTTCCATGCTGGAACTCCCTTCTGCCCCCCCAAAAAAGCAGGTAAATGCACTTGGTGTGATGTGCTGTGCTATTTCTTTCTTCCTTCTGGCTATGGTAGTGATTTCTCAAAGCAACGCTGCCTTCTCAAACACCTGGAGTTACCAAATTTGAAGGAAGTTAGGCTTTTCTGGTATTTCCATCTTGAACACGATGTATTCCTGTGATAAGCTCGCAATCTCTGGTCATGCTTGTGACACACAACAGATGCTTCAGTTTTCTGTGAATCAGCATGAAACAGAGGGGAGTTGTCACAAAGAACAGCCAATTCCAGCCCAGAACGGGCTTTGTGTATGTTGGAGGCCTGGGTGCCGCCGGACCTCTTCGGCACAGCCGGCTCGTGCGTTTGCGAACACGGAGCGTCTGTCGTGTAGCGCCCTAACACCCCTGTGTGCTTCAATTGCAGGAAACTCTTTGTGGGTGGCTTGGACTGGAGCACGACGCAAGGTAAGCTGCGTGTTCTGCAGCCCTTGAGCCAGCCTTTGCGAAGAGCAGAGCCGTGTACAGATGCATGGCTGGATGGGATTTGCTGCTCCCCTCTGCGTACGAGGAACGTTTTCTGTAGAGAGACTCCACGTACCTGTTCATCACTTTGGGTTTTTATGTTTTTTGGCAGTGTCTGGGACTGACATTTTTGTCAGCTCGGAGGGTGACAGTGTTTTCTCACCACTTTACCCCGATACTTTCCTGTTGTGCGAGTGGCAGTAAAGCAATATACACTATGTGCTTAGAGGGAGTAAAAAGTAATAATTTCCAGCAGATGAACTTGTTTAGCTCTTCGTTTATCTCATCTTGTGATTGCAGACACAGCCTGATAACGTTAATAGCTGGTTCTGTTTAATATATGCTTTTTCTTTAACAGAAACTCTCCGTAGCTACTTCTCCCAGTATGGAGAAGTCGTAGACTGTGTAATAATGAAAGACAAAACAACAAACCAGTCTCGAGGATTTGGATTTGTCAAATTTAAAGATCCCAACTGTGTGGGAACAGTACTGGCCAGTAGACCTCATACGTTAGATGGCCGAAACGTAAGTTCCTTTCGTGTCTTGCTCGTTTTATTTTTCGTTCTACTTCAGAACTTTCTGCTCCAGACTGCTTCGAAGGTCTGTTTTAAATTCTGGCTCCTTACCTGCAGACTGGGTAGCGTAAAAGTTACCTGGTTGTTGGGCTTAATGAGTAGTGTAAGAAGCTTTAAGTGGGTGGTTTGTGTCGCGTTGTAGAGGCAATGTACTGACGGTAGCTTTGCTCCGAGGAGCTGGGTTTCGGCAGCGCTCCGTTCGGTAAACGTAATTTTTGGGACAATATTCCGCGCGCTGAGGTTTCACCAAACTGGAACTTCTTCCAGATTGATCCAAAGCCATGTACGCCTCGGGGGATGCAGCCAGAAAGGACACGACCGAAGGAAGGATGGGTAAGGAAACCTATTGGGTGTATCCTGCCTGTTTTCCAAGTTTGGGCGTACCTTCTAGCTGGTTAATTGAATTCACTCGGGTTATATATCCGTGGTGTAAAGCAGGGAGGAGGCCTGGAGCGTAAATTTTAGTTTTGAAAAATGCCCTCTGCTTGGATTTCCGCGGTCAGACTCCAGGCACAGTACAGTGTTGATGATCGTCGTGTGCTTGCAGCAAACCCGGTGGGTGGGGTGTTTTCTTAAGCTCTTCCTGGTGTTTTTCGTTGAGTTCATCACATATTGAGATGAGTGTCTGAAGTGCGCTCGCAGGGCTGATGCTCGTTTCCAGCCCGCTTCACGCCCTGTGCGTTAATACGATTTCATCCGGGAATGAGTAAACGGCCTCAGAACACAGCCCCTCATCCTCTGAGGAGCGGAGACGGGATGAGACCTGCCAACGCTCAGCTCTGAACACGCAGTCGCTTCGCTTTAACGCTTAGGAGACCTCGAGCCCGGAGGTGGCTCCCCTTCAGCCTGCAAGAGGCCATCGCTCTTGTTTCAGTGTAAAATGACTGAAGTAGCCAACTTTATTGTCCTTCTGACTGCATTTTTTCTCCTCCTTGATTTAGCAGAAAGGATCCAGGAGCGATAACAATAAATCAAATAAAATTTTTGTCGGTGGGATTCCTCATAACTGTGGCGAGACAGAGCTCAGGGAATACTTCAAGAAATTCGGAGTGGTGAGTCATTCGGCGGGATGGCAGTTGCCGGGTGGTTGTGAGACTCTCTTCCTCCCCGCTGCCTTTTCCCAGATTTTGTCAAGCTGTCAAATTTGGGGTCGATTTAGACAAACTGCTGTAGGGACACGTTGAAGCATTTTGTGATAAACTGTAGGAAACAGTTCATCATCTTGAAACGTATCTTACTGTTTGTCAAACTGCCCCGATCCGTAACTCTGCTGCTTCCGTCTCCTCTCGTTTACGTTTACCTGCTGCCTTATTCCCTGCCCTCCTTGCAAAAGCTCCCGAGTTGAGCTGGCTGAAGGACGATAATGATTTCTCTTTTCAGTTGATAACTTACGGCTTGGCGATTAAAACGATTTCTGTTGAGTTTTTTGGGGCGGGGAACAGTGAGTATTGCAGTGAGCTTGTGTCCCTGATCCTTCTCTGTCTACGTGTACTGATAACCCAAATTTTGCAGTCTCCTGCCATTATTTTAGTAACCATGGTTGCTTTTAAATCGCCATCTGGACTCAGCTGAGGTCTGTTGTCCCTATAACCTCTAGACAAACCACCACCTGGTTTTAATTCTGTTTATAACCTCGGGCTGAAATGATTATACCTCCTGATGTGTGTTTTCCCTAGTTAGTTTTAATTTCCCATTTATCCCCACTATTGTTGCCCCTTTCAGATGTTAAACTGCCGACCTTAACTACTAAACTCAGCTGTGAACTTAAAGATGGCTTGAGTCAAAGTCAGGGCTCTGCCAGGGGGTGTGAACGTGCCCCCTGAGCGGCGTTTAGTGCGTTCTTCTGATCTGTTCTAAAATCGCCTTTCTCCAAGGTCTCGAGTGGCTAAGTGTATCAACAGCACTGTATTTAAAATCTGATTAAGATGATCTTTAAAACCTATAAGAAGCGATGGCTAACAACTGTTTCTTTAGTTTGAAAGGCTGCACTAGACTTGTAAATAAAAAGGGGGGAGCGCGTTCCACCGCTGTGGAGCGTAATTTCTAAAGGCTCTTCCTCGCAGACTTTTGGCTTTCCAATTCTGACATCTGGATGGCTTGGGAGATAGAGGGTTATGTTCCACCAAAAGGCAACAGCCATTGAGTGTAAGTGCCTTTAAAAGTAAGTAGTAGAACTTTAAGCACGGCATAGAAATTGGTAGCGTCCTTGCTGAGTTATCCTGGGAGTCGTAGAGGTTCCTCTGTGTATTTTGTGGCTACGGAGTGAAGAGACAAAAGCAGGCACTGATTCTTAGACGTGGTAATTCCTTGGTGAATAAAACCCGTGTGAAGAAGGGGATCCAAACGATCCGGTGGGGAAAAAATATCTAGCACCATCATGTGGCGTAATCCCCAAATCGGGATGAAGCTCAGCTGTTGGCATCCAGTAGGATGTGTGCAAGTGAGCGTATGTGGTGCAATACCTTCCCTGGCTGGAAGTAAAAGGTGAATTTGCATCAGATTTTAGGCTAATTCAGGGGATTCTAGTAAAAAAAAATACCCTAAGGTTGACTTGACGGTGAAAACGGGATCGCAGGAGGTGGCACGCATTTTGTGGCCGCTCGGTCTGTAAAGGCAGTTCCTTCCAGCTGCTCTGATACTGCCTTTGACATACACCCCTGGTTTGTTTAAATTGCAGCTCGCACTGATACTTGAAAACAAAATTCCTGAGGCCCTGCAACAGCTGGCATTTTCCAATTTTTGCAGGATTTTTTAAATTTAAAATCCCTGATACTGATCATCCATAACTTGGGGGTGGGAGGGTTGGGGGTGTAATGCTGTTTAAAGCATCCATGTGTAACGGGTGCTCTGTACCACACCAAGAGCCAAGTAGGTAATTCGGAGGCGCTGCGTGGATTCTTCATTGTGTTTGGCGTTAAAGCTGCTTCTGGCGTTGGGAGTAAAAACGTTTAAAAATGGCAAAAGTCATCTTTTCGGGAGGTTTACTAATGAGCAGAGGGTGGAAAACCAGGCAGCTTTGGGGGTTTCATATCCACGCTACAGCCTAAGGAAAGTGTAGCGACCTTAACGCTCGATTAAAATCTCAAGCGCGGCGAGACCTTGAAAAGCCGCAACGTCGCAGCTTCTCGGGCTGTTCTTAACCCCCCGTACAGACCAGCGTTCCCAATCTGTGCTGCGCTCGGGCAGCCTGGTATCGATGGCTACGTCGCTCTGTGGCTAGAGCGGGGGGAACCAGCCTGTAGTAACTGTCTATAACACTCCCCTGCTAGCGCAGTGAGTAGAATTTCCCTTCTCTCTTCCAGGTCACTGAAGTTGTAATGATCTATGACGCAGAGAAACAGAGGCCCCGAGGTAAAGGCTGATCTAGTTTGTCCTTGAAATTTCTTCATACTCTCCTATAGTCAGATGGCAAACTATTTCACACCATCCGAAAAGGTAGACTTTGGTTTTTTTTCTATGTTGCCTCAGGAAAAAGAATAATTCACTGGGCAAATACCACTGCAGGTCTAGGCTCTTCATCTCCAGCTTCAGTTGGCATCTGCATCGACAGTCAGGTGTTTCATGTTCATTTATGCTTTTTTTTTTGTTTGCTAGTCAAATGAAATTTGATTTTTCGAGCCGCTCCTGTGGCTTAAGGTACTACTGGGTGGGGGGGAGGGGGAGGAAATACTGAGCAGACTTCCCTCCCGTTCCACACGAAAGGTATGTTGGTCTCTAATTGCGGGGGGGGATGCTCCAGAGCACTGCTGGACACAGGTTGGAACACAGCCCATCCATTCCATGCTTTTTGTTTTGGTTAAATGGCTTCACTTAAAGAAAAACACTTAAACAACACAATCCTGAGCGTATATATGTTGATTGGGATGTACACTCCCTGTGTGCTGGAGGGCTTTTTTAAGGAAAAAGACCCCGAAGCTGGAAGTGTCACTAGGCTGTTGAACCCAGCTGGTAACCTTTGGTGGAAGTACGAAGCAGGTTTCCTGTCCTCCCCCTTCCATCGCATCTGTCACCCGTTTTTAAGAGGCAGTAGTTGAACTGCGTGGAGCTTAGCGGCGCTGAGCACCCTGTGGCATGTTCGACATGCTGGAGAATAGTTTGCCATCTGAACTTTCATTGCTCCTCTGACTCATTATTAAGAAATATATCCTTCACTTCATATTTATTAAGCTGTTAAGTCTTAGTTTTATTTTTAATTTAGACATACATCCTTAGTGACATATTTAAGTGTTTCATAGTAAAGTATGGTAATGTTAAGTAAGTTCTTTTTTTTTTTTCTTTTCTTTTCTCTCTGTGAATTGTTTGACTGTGATTAACGATATCTCTTTAGATTTCTTCTCTCTAGGTGATAATTTATCACAGAGGTACAGGCCAGTTCCACAGTCAGAGGAGGGACGGGCTTTGTCTTTTATTGGAGTGTAAACGAAGTTTCAATATATTTGTTTTTTTCTTTGCTTGCTTGAGCTATCGTAATCATCTCTCAACAGACACCTTTTATTAAGGAGAACAAACCCGTCTGTTTAAATGCTGTAGCACCTCTGACTTTAAGCAGAGGAACGGGCATCGGTGTTACTGGAACACGTCGGTAGTTGGTAGATCGTCTCTACCTTGGTAACACGTAGTCCCAGCCTCGCAGCCTCTGAGCCAAAGGTACTAAAACATCGTGCCTGGTCTGGATGAATCCCCATCGTAGTTCAGGGCTTCTCCGCTTAAAACTGTACTAAAAAACCCCCAAACCAGAGGGCTTTGGACCCACTCACAAGGGGGCAGCTAGCGGAAGCGGCAGCCGGGCGCAGGGTTGGAAACCCGTCTCCATCCAGCGTGCGGACGTGCTGCGGAACGCTTTCTCCCTGGGCTCATCCGACTTGTTGAACTGTTCCCGCACCCAGTTGCTCTGGCTTTCATTGCTCTGCTGTTACGCTCCTCTGCGTAGGGCAGTAACTGACTGGCATTTCCAGAAATGGCCTCGTTAGTCCGCGGGAGGGGCGCTAGGAGAGATTCTTCCTGGTTTGTATTCCCTACTCTGCTCGTGCACCCCAGAACACACAGTCTCTTGACTTCTCTTTCTGATCTGCCCTGTTCACAGCGGGGCACTCGGTCTCTCCGCTTCTCCTTTGAGCAGGATACCCAGTGGCTCTGTTTCTGAAGTCTAAAAGGCCCTTCCCTGCTGTCTCCTCGTACCATCCTGAGCTTTGCCCTCTCCCCTCAACTTTACCATCCTTGCCGATCCCTCACTGCACGTCACTGCCAGTTTCCTGCTAGGAGGAGGGACAAACGATCCCCATTACTAATCCCTGTAGCATTCCCCTGCCTTCAGCCTCTCACAAGAACACCGGCAGCCAGATTCCGGGTTAGTGTCAGAGCCGCAGGGATGCCCCTGAGGAGCAGGCTGTGTGTCTTCAAGCAACCCAAGGCGCCTTTGCTTGCTCGCAGTCCCGTCCTACTTCTCCTGGCTCTGCTGCAAGGCCTTTCACCCCAGTTCTTGTCAGACTCCCAAGCATGAGCGCCGCCAGCCTCGTTACATCCCAGAGAAACGGTGGCTGTGTTGCAGTCTCTGCTCCTCGCGCTTTCTGTGAGCTGGGGAGGAATTTACAGCCTCTTGCTGGGTTGGTTCTCTTCCTCCCCCTTGGCTGCAGCCCAGCCTCGCTGCTCTGTTCCGAGTCCGCTTAAAAAATTCCTCTGGTCTTCGGTAAAGTCCTGTCCTTGGGAAAATAAAGCTACTGGATGACAGACTTGGTCGCTTTTGCTGTGTTTAAAATTCACGTTGTTAGAGTGCAACACACAGCAACATTCCTTCTTCGCTGTTCCTTATCTTGCGAGGTTTAGGCCCTTTCAAATTCTTTTTATATGGTTTCTTCTTTACTGGCTTCCTCATGACCTCTTATTCTCCATCCTCCTTCCCCTCCAAACCCCATCCCCATCCCACAGTCTGTTCTCCTTCGGCTTTCCCGGGATCAGGTTAAACGAGCAGCCTTCCCACGGAGGTGGTGTCCGTGGCTTCTCTTGCCGTGCTGCTCTGGAGAGAGGCTGTGACCCGAAATGCGTGACGTATAGATTCAGACGCTTTTCCTTTGGCTCCGGTACTCGGATTCCCAGCGAACCTCAGACAAATATATTGTGATGAAATGCCGCGCTCCGTTTGGAGCTGCTTTCATCACAGGCCAACAAAACTTCGTTTATACTGCCAGTCTCTTGTGTGTGGGAAAATGCTAAGTTTTTTTTCCTTTTTATTTTAAGTTTTAGTGATGTCTTTTGCTCTTGTTGCTGACAGCAGAATTTGACCTGCTGGAATCTATTTTGGCCTGTATCTTTGTGTATTTTTTTTTTATATATAAACTTCCTCTACAATAGGCCTCTTTGGGCTTACCCAACCCAGTTGGATAAGCTTCGAGAGACACTAACTGTTCTAGATACTGTATTTCTGTTTAACGCTTTAGAGCAATATTTGGCTGCTGTCAGCACTAGCTGCAAAGCAAAATGCAAACCAAGGGGGAAATCTTGGGTTTCAGAAAAGCAGAAATGCATCCATGTTCCATATGCTTTTGATGCCGCACCTCCTTTTTCTTTCTAATGTTTATCGCTCTTGCCCTTAGCTAATTGAAAGAATGGCACAGTTTACGTACTGCATGTGTTCTTCCCTCTCCTGGGGTTCGGTTGTTACGCCAGCAGTGAGTGGTTGATGGCGTGAACCTCCGGGTTCGGTGGAATTAACCACTGTTTTGCCACTCCCTCGGCAGTATCAGCGGCTACAACCCAAGTGCAGTGGTTCTCCAAGTGTGCCCTCCGAGTCAGGTATTCCGGAGGCTTTGCCTCCTTTCCAGCCTCCCCCACGGCCTCGTTAAAACCTGCGGCGTTGAGCTGAGCTGCCACCCCGGAAGGCTGCAGTGGGATAGATGAGAACGACCGTCCGTGGCAGTCTGGAGCAGTTGGCAGTCTCTTGGGCAAAACCAGGTCCCGAAGCATTGCCTAGATTTTTTTTTTTTTTCCCCCAAGAGAAAACCAGCAGGGAATCCAAGAAACAAAATAGATGAGGGACGCAGTGGGACGTATCACGCTCCGTGTGAGCAACGCTGCTTTATTTGCCGGGAATCGCGGCGTTTGGAAGGAGTGGGGTCTGTTAGGTGCTTTTTCGAAGGTGTGGAAAACTTGAGAACCTCTGCTCTGGGCTGTTAGTTTCTGAAGCTTCTCATTCATCCATGGAGTGGTAAAATCCTTCATGCTTCAGCTACCTTTCAAAGGCAACTTTCCTTATTTTCCATGGAAAATACTCCCTAATTGGAAGACGGGGTAAGGGATGGGAGGAAGTTGCTTTGCAGCTTTGGGGAACTGGGGCATCCTAGTTTTTCCTTGGGAACCCAGTCTGAATCAAAGAGAGGAGCAGCAGCGTTGCTTGGCTTGTTCCTGCTGTCCCACGGGGATTGTGGTTTTAATCGTGTGGCACAGCGACGTTTCTGACTGTGTTAGCACTTCTTTTTCCCCCGTTTCCCGGTAGGTGGGTTAGGAATACAATCAAATTACAAGATAATTGCCGAGCTCAGTTTGTAAGTTGCATGTGCGAACCCAAGATGAGGCATTAATTGCCTAATGACAGGAAATATCCATCGCCATTTTCTCAGATTGACTTTTATTTTGGGAAAATTTAACACAAGTCTCGGTTATCTGAAACCCCTGCTTGAACCCTTGGTCCGCCCCTAATACTGTTCATCATCCTGTTTTGTGTCACAACACCCTGCTACCTTGATTCACTCTTCGTCGTTGGCTAGGTTTTGGATTTATTACTTTCGAGGACGAACAATCAGTGGACCAGGCTGTCAACATGCATTTTCACGACATCATGGGCAAAAAAGTGTGTAGTTGTAGTTTTATTTTACCTTAAGAAAGAACCAAGTCTTGGGCAACTAGCGATTTCACTGGTGAACAAAAGCTACCGCTTCAGGGAGAGCGCGGATGTCCAAATTCGGGGCTTTATCCATGAAGGTGGGGAAAGTCTTCTGAGTTTGCTTGAACGGGCGAGAGAGGCAGTTGGCGGCATAGCCCCGAGGAGGGACACGGATCCCGAGAGCCTGAGAACTCCGGCTGTGGGCTGTTTCGGGTGAGGCCTTGTGCTGACAGACCTGGGGGGCTGCTCTGGCTGAGCTTACCTTACCGAGTTCCCGACGGCTGCCTTCGTCTCGAGCGCTGCTTAGGTGCCGGGAGAGGAGTTAGTTGCTTCCAGCAGTTGGAAAAAATGCAGAATCCCAGTGAAATCTGAGTTGTTCAAGGCTTGGTTTAAGATACCACTCCTTCAGATGTGCATTTGATACTCAAATTCTGAGGTGGCGTGAGACAACCTTCTCTATATAATCTTAAACTTGAGAAAGAAAACAACCCCAAAACATCGTGAAGGATTGGTTTTTTAAAAAATTGGGTCACTTACTGTGAAACTTTGATACAAACCCACGTACTCTATATAGTATTTAACCACGATGCAGTTAAGTGACCTCTGGTTGTTTCATCTTCATACTGTGTTGTCAGCAAAAGGGTGTTTGGTAGGGAGGAGGTTTTTAGGATTACTTTGATGTTACCCAGCAAGGAACATGCTTGTACCTGTGTGGGGGGGGGAAAAAACCTAAAGGGGAAGTAAATTGTTGCAGGAAACACAAGTTTTATACAGAGAAAAGAGTAAACTCTTAAAGAAAAACTACCCCCAGGAGATTGTAGTAAATTTAGAAGCCTCACAGCTTATCCAGGATGGTTAAAGTCGGCGTTGGAGCTGATCTTAGAGTGAGTGGGTTTCAAGGAACCACCCCACCACGGTCCCTCCCCTAAATTACGGCGTTGTATGACTTTGCGTTGCCTTCCAGGGTGGTGATACCTCACGAGCGTTGGTTTAGCTAGAGGGAGGGGATGTATTCCTGCAAATCAGTGGAATTTGGGTTCGTTACACAGTATGTAATGCTGTTTAGCCCTTGATTCGGGGTTGAGGTGGGCTGATTTTCCTACTAATGGAAACGAAGCCCATCAAGAAACGTGTAATCAGGAACATGGGTGCCTGTCCTTGATTACTCGTATCTTCCTCCTGGGAGCAGCTGAGCGCTCCCGTTGGGGAGCAGCTGCGCTGAGAGCACTAAATACACACCGGGAGGTGTTTGAGACACCGATAGCCTCCATACATCCTCTGATCTTTCCTTGGAATCGCCTTAAACCGACACGAACCCCTTCAGCCAGGGGTCACGTCCCGAAGCAGCGGGCTAGATCCAAACAGGAGCAAAGGATGGGACGTCGCGGCGGTGGGAAAGCGCCGAGAGCCCTGGCTGAGCCTTCCAAGCGTCGCCAACGCTGCTGGCTTTTGGAATACACCAGCGCAAATCCAGCGTTCCCCCTTGTTTCCCAAACGATCTCTGTGCCAAAATGCAATCGTCTATTTTTGCCCTTTTTTTTTTTTTTTTCCTTTTAGTGTCTCAAAAAGCAGAAACGCACCGTGATTTTTTTTTTTTTGAGCTGGGAGCAGCGGCGATGCCTCATTTCCCGGGGTGAACTGGGCCTTAGGCAGGTGTAGGATTTGGAACCTCGGCACCCAAAATATTGCACAGGGATGGGGTTTTTCCACTCGGTTTGGCAGTTCACCCCTTCCAAAGGCACACTGACACAGTTAATGGAATCCTTCCACGTCGATTAATGAACTGCAGAGACTCTGCTCTCCTCATTGACTAATAATGCCTACTTTTAAAAATGGATTCTCTTTCTTTTTGGTAATTAAAAGGTATTGCCGAAAGAATCCATGTGTTGGTGAAAGGAGGAGGAAAAAAAAATTAAAATTGCAAGAAGGACTCTGCTTTTGTAAGCAATAACCGAATTCCCTCGAGGCAAATGTGTTAAGACTCATTAATTTGAGTCCTTTGAAAAATTCCCTTGGTTCCTCTCTGGAAGGGCCTTCAGCTGACAGAGATTTGGTTACTGTCATGTCTGGTGTCCTTGGGGCATCTGCAGTGGGGTGGGGGCGGGGGCTTTGTCCTTGCCTCGTGCCTGTTTCCTGTTTGTTCTCTGACATGAATGGGTTTTTAAGACGTGGCAGGAAGAATTCTGAATACTTGATTTTTCCATACTACTCAGGCCCATTGATGACTGAGATTTATTTTCTTTGTACTCTGGCACCCATTAAAATTAATCACAAAATAAGAAAGACTTGAATTCAGCATGCATGAGTGCTGAGGGTGTTTCATTAGACCAGAAACGGGATTTTTTGTAGGGAGAGGGAGGTTTATAGTGAATGTGCAGCTTAGTTTAAGTAGGTCAGATGCACTTAGTCGGTGGCTTGGAACACCAGGGCATTTTCTCTTTGCATAAAATCAGTTCAGCGCTGTGGCTTACTCACTTTACAACCAGGAGGGCTTTTGTCACTGACTTAACACAGTATGAAGATTTGCTTCTTATTGACTCAACTGTCCATTTTTATTACTTGCATGTTTGTTTACTTTTTTTGTTAGATGTAATGTAAGATTCTCTTATCACATCCATTCCCTCTGACATTGTTTGAGTTAATTGAGATTCTTTAAGCGTTAGCCTGGGGAAGGTAAGTCTTTATCTTCCATTAGACATTTAAATAAATTAAAAAAAATAATCTAAGTTTAAAACCAACCAACCAAAAAAAAAAAAAAACAACCGACCAAATGTGTGTTTCTCAGGTATGAGCAGAGCTGAAATTGCAGTTGGATGGGGTGGGTGTAAAGTGTAACTCTCAAACGAACCCCAAACATGTTGGAACGGTTAAAGCATTAGTACCCTTTTTCAGAGCGTGCTCTTTGCTCCACGTTATTTTCACTGGAAATGTCATCTTTGTAACTCCTGCCTTAACTGTTCAATTAGTAGTTAAATCATTGCAGAGCACCCTTTTTTTACGTGAAGAGCCGTTGTAAGAGGGTACTGCTGTTTTAAGGTTAAAGGCGATGAATACTGTACTGTGATGAAACACGAGTGATTTGTAGGCTGTGTTTTACTTGAAATACCTCAACAGTAGGACTTGTAATGTCTTACCATCATATATATTGTACCTGAGAAACATTTTAAATTACTGGCCTTAAGTTTAATAATTAAGTATTTAGACATAAGTCATAAGATGCTAAGTGTAGCCTTAAGTGTAATTAAGGGTGTGTGTGAAGGGAAGGGGGGTATATTAACCTACACCGTCTCTCCTAAATGGCCACTCTGTTTGTTTAGGTGGAGGTGAAACGCGCAGAACCTCGTGACAGCAAAAGCCAAACCCCAGGGCCGCCCGGTGCCAGTCAGTGGGGAAGCAGGATCATGCCAAGTGCTGCCAATGGCTGGGCAGGTCAGCCCCCTCCGACCTGGCAGCAAGGATACGGCCCTCAAGGTACTGCTTTCGTCACCCGGCGTTGCTGTCGCCAGTCTGGCCTTTGCAGCTTACTGCTGACTGGGTTTTTCTGGCACGTGGCAGTGTTCCCAGGTTTATCCGTGCTCTGGCCGTGCTGGCTACGGGCAGCAGAACTAAAACTCCACACCTCAGTCCTTCCCAGTTCTGAGGTTGTTCTTCACGTCTTTTCCCCAAACCCGTTGTTTCACGGGACAAAAGTTGGGGGTTGTGCCGAGTCCGGCGTGTGTCCCAGACGGTGCTATGCCTCTTCGGTTTGGCTCTGCCCCTCCCCGGGCAGAATCGGCACGGTTTTGGTAATGCCGGAAGGGAGCTCAGCGGCTCGAGTTGCAACCCGGCTGCGGGACTGTGGCCCGCGAGAATTTTTGTTGAAACTGCCTCATCCTCCAAAACCTGTATTTCAGAGGAAGTTTATCAGTAAAATTTGAAAGGGCTGAGCAAAAACCAGACGGGCTTGCCTTTGGATTTTATTGCTTAATGCAGCCTGGAAAAATAACAAGCAGCTCTGGGGCTAGCAGTGGTGCAGGGGAGCGCTTACTGCACGTCATCCGATTGATCTAGTTTGAACCCTTCAGGGCTGAAAGGAGCAGCCGTGTGTTTTGGGCTTGGTGGCTGTAACCCCCCCATGCCCCCCAGTGTTTGGAAGACGGGATAAATACGCTGGGTTCATCCAAAGGCAGCGTTGATAACGTGGGGAGGAGTACGGTGGTGTGATTGAGTTGCCTTTGACAGAACAGGGCTTGCTTGCTCTCCTAGATGGGAAATTTTCACGGGGGGGGCTGAAGGGGGTGTCACCGCTTCACCTACTGCTACAATAGATGATTTCTCGGCAGAGGGATGATGTGTTTCCCCGTGGTGCTGATTAACTTGAAAGCTGGAGCTGGGGCTTTGACGCCCTGCACAGATGTGCTGATCTGCAAGTGCGCCAGTTGAGGAACGAGGCGGTTTTCCGTGGGGTTATTGGGAGAGAAAAGGATAGCTGATCTGCCGGGAAGACAAATGGAAAACATCGATGCCTTTATCTTCCCGTCTTATTGCTGCAGCGAGTGCAGATGAGGATGTTGCCCAGAGAAGCTGTGGATGCCCCATCCCTGGGAGTGTCCAAGGCCAGGCTGGATGAGGCTTGGAGCAACCTGGTCTAGTGGAAGGTGTCCCTGCCCATGGCAGGGGGGTTGGAACTAGATGGTCTTTAAGGTCCCTTCCCACCCAAACCATTCCATGATTCTATGCTTTTATGGTCCAGAAACTTCAAAAATAACTAGGATAAACCTGGTAGTACATTAAAAATGCTTTGGATGTGTCATCTGCTGAGATTCTCCATAGTTCTGTTCGTTAGACCGGTCTAGCTTCCTGCACTCGGTGTGCTCATGGCTCTCGAATGCTCCATCTGGTTTGAAACTGGGGAGGGCGGGCTCCTCTCTGCGTGATTTGCCGAATGATTCGGAGTCTTTCCAGAATTACGTACTCAGAAACAGTCCAAGGCTCGCTCTTGGTCCGTAATTAGGTGGATAAGGGACACTGGGAGGATACCCAGTCTATCCCAGAGCAGGATCAGCTTCCCTAAGTCATTCCTGTCTCACGGTGTACGGCTTTGGTGCTTGTGTAAGTCGCCTTTTTGTTCTGTTTTAGGGATGTGGGTGCCAGCTGGACAGGCAATTGGTAAGTACGTTATACGAGACCAAGTTTGAAAGAACCGTCCCACTGAGTGAGGGTGCAGCTCCTTTTAAAATCCAGTGATTGGTGGATTTCTGTAGCATTTAACCTATGTTAAAAGCTCAATCGAATTTGCCCTGGAAGAACAGAGGAGAAGATAGCGTATTCTTAACGGATCAGTAACGGGAGCTGACATGGATCCTGCTGTCGCCAACCACGCTGGTTTGTTATCAAGGAATTGCATTCTAAACTGCAGTTATTTACAGTAGGGATATTTGGAGGACAAATATTTCCCAAACTAGGAGTTCATAGAAGGCTGAGACTGCGCCTGAAATCTGCCAAACCGCTGTACCCATCTAGAGGATGCTGACTTAAGCAGCTGCTTTTTGTTATTAAGCTGCTTCATTCTTGGTTTCTCTTGATTTTCCAGGTGGATACGGACCACCTCCTCCGGGAAGAGGAGCTCCTCCGCCACCACCACCATTTACCTCATACATAGTCTCTACACCTCCCGGAGGATTCCCTCCTCCGCAAGGATTCCCACAGGGCTACGGCACCCCGCCACCGTTTAGTAAGTGACCTGCAGGAGGTTGGGTACAGTCTGTCACCAAATTCAGTTCCTGGCTTTAACTCGTCTGTCTCTGGACTTGGATTTTTTGTTTCCTGCCCCAGGTTTCATCTATCCGGAGATGCTTTACCTAAATGACACGTTCTGAGCTATAATTCTGTGTATTTTTGTCAGGGTGTCGGGTTACGTTTTTCTTGGGCGCGATACTCATTTATTATGTTCTCTAGTTTAAATCCGTATCGCTAAACATTCAGATTTATTATGTACCCCTCTTCTGACATGTGAGGGAAGCTGGGGGTTGCTGCGTGGTGACCTGGGCTAGACACAGGCTTAGATTTTTGGAGAAGCTTTAAATAGTGAAGGTGGAAACTAGCATCGAAAGTGGAATTTTAGCACCTACCCCCTCAGGCCACCTTAAAGTCTAGTCACAAACCTGCCTTTGAAAAAAGGTGGAAAACAGCACCCTGTTACCTGGAGTTGCTTGTTCTGCTGCGAAGCAACCACTTCTTTGGGCTGTCTTTCTTCCTCCTGAGACCTCGAGTAGCGTGGCTTTCCCCTCACGCTTGCACTTGGTCCCTGGCTCTGCTTTCTCACCTTCTCTCTGCTGGCTGCGTGGTTTGCTCGCCGGAAGGGCCGTGGTAACCGCAGCGGTTGCCAGGCCGTAGGAGTCAACTACCCGGTGGCCAGCTGTAGGTGAGGAAGTCTTTGGTGCTAAGAGACTTCGCAGGTATCTTAAAATAAACGGTATCGTGCGCTGAAGCCGAGCAGGAAGCCAGGCGGTGTCGCCCCTCTGTCTTCACGTGCGCTGTTCTTCCCCGGCGTTCCAGGTTTTGGTTACGGTGCTCCGCCGCCTCCGCCTGACCAGTTTGCCCCGCCTGGAGTACCCCCTCCACCTGCCACTCCAGGGGCAGCACCACTAGCTTTTCCACCACCACCACCACCATCTCAGGCAACTCAGGACATGAGCAAACCCCCAACCGCTCAGCCGGAATTTCCTTACAGTCAGTTTGGTAAGTAACTGCGCGGAGCATAAGCTCGGCTTCGTCTTTCTCCCCTTCCTGCTTCCTCTTGGGTAGACAGTCAGTGTGCAGAAACAGCTTGCCCTCACCGACGGCACTTCTCGCCGGGGTGGCAGTGCCAGCCGCCAGCTCTCGAGGGAGCCCTAAATCACGCAGCGTTTTAGCCAGAGGGTGTTCTCCTCGTCGGCTCTAAAGCATCGCTTGCACGCTGTGAAATAGCCTCCAGGGACTTGTGTGCTGGTAAGAGGAGCCACAGATTGGCACTCTCCCTGAATCCGTGGTTAAAACTCGTTTTCTCCGATAGCTCCGGGGAGCCGATAAGTCAACTTTTTGTGTAACTGGCTTTGATCAGGTTGGAGAGCTGAGTCGAAGAGCAGGAACAGCGTCGAGAGGCAGGCAGTGCAGGGTGTAAGCATCCAAGCTGCATGCCTCTTCCTCCTGTCCCCTGTTATTTTCCTCTCAAGTTACAGTTCTGTCAGAAGCGTGTAAAGCTTAATTGTGCTGCACAGAGCTGCTGGCCACTAGGAAACGCTGATGTTAACGAGCTGTAAGCCAGGCAGACAGTACTACAAATGATACAACTGCTAGGCCGCGGCTTGTGCTCCCGAGTAAAACTTCTGCCCCTCCCTGTGGGAGCTGAGCGGGAGTTCTCACCTTGCTCTTCCACTCAGCCCTCTTTTTGAACACTCTTCTCCAAAGAGCTGGGGTGTTACTGCCTGTTTTTTGTTGTTTCAGGCATTGTAATTGGTAATTTTTCACTTCCGAAGTGAGCTTTCTGCACGCAGCAGGCTCATGGATGGACCGTTCCCTACTTGAACGAGTTCTCCATGTGTGTTATACCTGCCTGCTCCCTTGAAGTGCCTGCAGAAACCGTCGTGAAATCCCTCAGATAGATACTGTGCAAAGGTCCAAAAATGTAAAACAGATCAGCCTTTCAGACATGTTTGTAGAGCAAACGTTATGGTCTCATGTGATGAATTTGAAACAGTTTTCAAGTTGGTTGTTACACACACAGTTGCTTCATAGACAGCTTTGCCCTCGTGACTCAGTTTTCCTCGTCTTGCCAGAGCTTGTCTCTTTGCAGACTCTTCTGGAAGGGGGTTGGACCCCACTGAATAAAGAATAAGCCCACCCACCATCACTTCCGTTCAGTGGGGAGCCAGTGTTTGCAGTGTGTTGGAACTTCAGGAAAGAATCTGTTTTCCAGCACTCTGAAAAAATGGGGAGGGGGATTTCCAGTGTTTGGTGTCTTATGGTACCACTTGGATATTCCAGGAAGCCTCTTTGCCAGGGAAATATTTCACATGTCCTTAGTTAGTCCCTCAGGAGTGCTGGGAGGGGAGGGAGGGAGGAGGGAGAGGTGTGCAGGGCTGCATTTGGAGGAAGGTTAGCTGCAGCTAGTCGCTCACCTCGGGTGCTTTCCCAGCTGTTGGGGCAGGGGCTGGCAGGGCTGGAGGTACCACGGGATCGTCCGCCCGCTCGTAAAACCTTTCAGCACTTCACGGGGTCGCAAGTGAGCAGCAGTGCTGTAGGATAGGCAGTCGGGCTGATCTGCATGTATTTACATAACTGCATAAAGATGATGGGCTTTAAAGAGGGCACTGAGTTACCTGATCGTTGTGGCATTTTAAGATTTGTGCTGGCTGGAGAGCAGCATCTTAAATGCTGCTGTTTACAGCTGGGATTAATGTAAACACTCGTAAATTAAACACTAACGTGGGTGTGTCTCCCTCACCCTGAAAAATTATCTCTGCACAGGGCTCTCTTGGGGTTCGTCACCCTGGTCTCCTCATTTCTTACTAGGGCTGGGTACCTATTCTCAAGACCCTTCAGGCTACGCGCCAATACTTTGTTTACACTCTTATGGTCAGGCTGAGCAGTGAGAAGCCTAGGTAGGTGGTGCCTATTTACAACCAATGCTCTTGCTATATCTGCGCTGGGGGAATTAACTTGTGTTTCTTGCAGGGGTCTCTCTTAAGAGGGGTGGGGGGAGCAGTGCGCCTCGGACGTTTCCTTGCGCCAGGGCGATGCGGCCCTCGGCGTTGGTTAGCTGGCTGGGAACTCCCGACGGAAGTCTTGAGTGGTGCTGCTGGTCACGTCCCAAGCTGCTATGCTGCCAGGCCTTGTCCTCTCTAATCGAACCGAGCTCGGGGTCTTAAGCAAGACGGTAAAAGCATCCCCGGGCGGCGCCTCTCACGCCCGGAGCAGAGGTGCTGGTGCACGCCGGGAGCTGGAGCAGGAGTAGGAAGCGGGGGGAAGAGGCTACGTTTGTCTGGCTGTTCGGGTTTATGCTGTAGGTCTCCTTTGGGATACGCAAATCGAGGACTGCGGTTTCCGCCAGCGTGCAGTGAGAATAACTTGGGGTTTTTTATTTCCTCGCTCCCAGCCTCACCCTGTTGGCAAACAAATTGTGCTTTTCATTGCCTACTTATCTCTCTCTGGGAAAAAAAAAAGACTGGATTAGCATTTTGAGCCTACAGAAGCCTGTGATAGGTGTGTTTTAAGGCTCATTAGTAGTAGCAGGTCCTGAGAGACAGGCAGAGCTTGAAAATTGAAGTCCTGAAGACGTGCTGAGAGACTTTGGTGTGGATTAGGAGAGTTAAACCTGCTTTAAGCCTGCAGAGAGAGAAGCAGAACTGCAGAAACGTACTTGGTAATTACGACTCTTAATAGCATCCTTCACGGCAGAGGCTTGCACTGATGCCACGAGGATGATGAAGAGTCGTATTTAATTATGGGAACTCTTATTAAATTTCTCAATTTCTCCGTGTTCTTAATTTAAATCTAACGATCTTTCATAGCGGCAGCGAGAATTCCAGCAAGTCTTTCTCCTTCACCCTTTCTCCCTCTCCTGAAATCCTGCTTACCCAGAGCTGTCCTGGCTGGGCCCCGCGGCACGGCGCCTGCTGCAGAGCGGTGGTCGCGGCCGCACCGGGCGGGCAGGAGAGGAGAAGCGGTTTGGCTCCTGGGGTGGAGACAGAACAAGTTCAGTGGGAGCTCGCAGCCTGCGTAGCGCACACCTGAGCGGAGACAGGGCTGAAAACCCGCCGAACTGGGCAGCCGGCGGCGTAGGGGACGGGGTGAAGGGCTTTGGGGCTGCTCTGTGCCTGGGGAGCTTGGCAGCACGTACACTTCAGCCTGCCCGTGCCGTGTCGTGTTGGGAAAAGGATGTTCGTTCTTCCCCGGGGCAAATTTGGAGCAAGGGTTCCGTTGAAGTGCGCGACGGGCGCAGCAGTCGCAACCTTCTGCGTTCTGCTTTGCCCCCTCGAGTTTCCATTTACGTTTTTTGAGTCGAGTATTCCAGAAAGAGAGGCTGATTGTAAGGAAGGTAAATATCGGAGCAGCAGGACTCCGGCTTTTTAGAGGGAAGTTGAGGTGGTCTCCTCTAGCCGGTCTGTCTGACGGCCCAAAGCGCAGCGGGTGCCGCGGGAGAAGGTTCCTCGTTCCGTCTGCGTCCCCGCTGAACCCGGCAGCGGG